>NC_068937.1:129571635-129781178 GCF_016801865.2 Culex pipiens pallens
CTTTACATATATAATACCTCTTTACTACTAAACACCGTGAGTGGTCGATCTAACAAGGTGACTACATTTTACTCAACCAAAATAAGCATTATATCGATCTTAGCAAAGCACTACACAACTAATACTCAGTGCAATATTCTAAGCTACTCATTATTACGACCCAATGAGGAGTGATACAAAGGTCGACTGCTGAACACAAGTGATATGTATTATCGTATGAGAGCGGTAAACAACACACAATAAAAACCACTCACTCTAGTACCTACTTTATAACTCTTTCATTTTCAGGACGCAAAACAAAAATATTCGGCAAGCACAAAATTCTTACACTCGAGATTGGGATCTTACAACTGAGGTCACGCCATCTGGAGATGCATTTGCACAGAGCATGTCACGAAAAGGAGACTTTTCATGTCAAGAAGGCAGCCTTCTTAGCGGCGGGTTCTACTTTCCTACTTATCAACTCTAAACACGACACATCTCACTAACATCACGACTTGTCTGCATCATATCTCTTTTTCTTTTATAAATACAACTCTACATTGAGGCCACGAACAAACTGGGTTCTCAAATGTACTCGAGACATTCTCTCTTCTCAGACCTTATGCGTACAGCTGATCACAAACAATCACATCTAACTCATCTAACGCTATCTTATACCACATAGACCATCAACTGAGCAACTTCATCTTAAATTAACTTCTATAATCCTTAACTCTCTTCAAATTCTTAATTCTTAAAGTATCTGAACACATCTTACTCAATTATGAGCATCACAATTCGAAAACAATCTCTACTATCGTCTATATCATCTAGCTTGCTTAAACTATCTCTATAATCTTAGCTTACAACACTCCTTACAAATCAGAGACTATCACACATAATTCGATCTCAATTGCTATTAAAATTTCTCCACAAATTCATACACATCTTACTAAACAATTCTACTACACCTCTTGACAATATAGTCTACATTCGATACCTAGAATTCTACACATATTCTTAGTAATCTCTTCAGCGAACACTCACTCACTCATAAATTCTAAATCTATCTGTAAGCGTTTCTTAAACATATCCGTTAAATTATTCTCTAAGAGTTCTATAAAACACGCTTATAATTCTATAAACTTCTCTCTACAAATCTTCCTTAAACTTCCTTTAACTCTTAACTACTAACTATTCTACACATAGAATCATAATATATTACTAGTCATATTGCGGTCAATATTATGCGAGTACAACAATCACCAAATACATTCATTGACACATGCACTTAAAATTCCTTAAGAATCTTCTTCTAGAGCATTCTCTATAAAATCCTTACAATTCTCTTAAATTCTTATACATTCTTATTCTTCTATTACCTATAAATGTCATAAACATTACATCTCAACATATTCTTACGAGATTCTATCGAGAACTTCTCTCTGAGTTACAATATTCTGTTATCTATTCCTTAACTTCTTCAAATATTCTTAATCTCTTCAGAATCTACGAAGTGTCAGCTTGTACACTCTTACAACAATATCTATAACAATTCTTTACATTCTACACAAATATTCTACTTAATCTCAGCTACTAGAGACATTAAGACAATGCTCACCACACTTACTATACTTCAGTCTAGTCTACAAAGTAAACGTTTACAAGATCTTATATTACATATCACTTGATATCACTTATCTCTCTATATCGACCTAGTGGCAAACTCTACTCTATGAGATTGTTATCATTCATCTGATATATTGCGTTACTTTAATAGACATGATAAGCAGTTCTCATCCCAGAGAGATTCATACTTCGCTGTACTGCATATGAACAACCTGCAGAGCAGAGACCAATCACACACAGGCCTATATGCCAGGGAGGGCCGAATCACTGATACATCACACCTTAGACTTTAGTGCGAGCACGTCAGGATCATACCTGAGCATATGAGCCATGTAGAGCATAGAAAATCTCTACCTCATGGTTAGTATCACACACTAATCGCGCCGTACAGAGAGAAAATCTAAGGGCCAGTCTAAGATCTAATCACTACAGCAATGACCTTACCGAACCCCATACAACCCAATCTATCCACTTATTCAATATTTACACGACGCGAAGTACAGATCTCACGCCTTAGAATGCGGACATAAGATCACACAGTTCTACACAGTAACAGACTGTAAAAGATATATTTGCGAGGAGGTGAGGAGGTGTAGAGTGACAGACGTTATATAACTGTTACATCAGCGTATTACGCTAGTTCGCAGGAGCTATCTCAGGTCGTAGCTTCTACAACATAGTGCGCGCATTTAACCTTTCATCCTAGCTCTGACACAGACAGCACTGTGAGAGCAGGAATCGTCTTAATTAATAAAATCGGGCGTCAATTCATCAAGATGATGCCGCTATAACAACGGTCTCCGAAACACACTATCAAACAAACACTCTCTCACTAGCCATCAAGAAGTCTACGCTATGCCTACTCTACTACAAACTGCACTAGATATATCAAGAATCGCACGCAACAAGAGAGCAAAATGCAGCGATATTGCGTGCGGAGCAGAACACACACAGCTAGACATGACCACACTGTGACCGGACACTCATACTGCATGTGAGTAATGGCGAGAAGAGCGAGAGTTTCAGGGGGGTGATCCTAGAGATAACAAAACACTTGATAAACAAAACAAAAGATTTGCCATATAAGTTAGAGGAGTAAAACGACTCAGAGACGATCAGTTTTAAGTCTAATGAGTTACGAATACTGATAGATCGACAATGAACTGTAAATACCAGGCTAATAATTCTACTTGAGCGTGTAAAGACATAGAAGTTAGATATACAGCTGAACAGGACTTGGAACTTAAACACGACAACATATCACAACACTAGAGATCATCTCTGTGGGACGAGTCTCCTTAGACGCTACATCGCGACACGCCTACAGCAAGCCTCGCTTGCTTGATGAAATTGCATTTTACACTTAGATGACTCTAGATACAGCGCAGAGTAACAGCAGGGGCATGAACATATACTCTAGATTCATACTACGAAGTCACAAGGCTCACGTTTCTCATCTAAGCCAAAACACTCTTAGAAGTCAAACCTTACTAGCACCTGGACTCCTTTCCGACGACAACAACACTACATGACACTGATAGCCATAGCAACGACAGCTACTCCAATAAAAGACACATTGCATGCCAGACGCCTCACATAGTATCGATCTACATACCTACTGTACACTGACACATATCAGTTCACTCTGAAACTCACCGGCCTAAAGCGAACAAAACATTCAATGCATCAGTTTCTAGCATCTATAGCAACCATATGTCTGACAGACTACGTGCACAATCTCGAGCACCAACATCCAGTTCTTACGCACGGACGCCTGGAGACCCTACATGCGAGTAGTCAGCATATGATACACGTTATCTACCAGAATGTTTCTAGGGAAAGCGTAGGCGAGGTTAGTCAGCGACGGAACGTCGAGAGACCAACTTCTCTATCACTGCACACAGTCACTAGGACATCCCGTGGCAAATTTCAACTCTAAATGTTAGTTCATAAGCACAAATACAGTATGGGTTTAGCTCCTGCCACAATAAATTCATCTACATAGAGATGTGAATATATCCACTGATAGCTGAGAGAAAACACGAATATCTATTCTGAGCAATACACTCACGGCTCACAACGGATCTATGACACAGCTTAGAAGAGCGAGCGTAGAGGAATAGTGGTTATTTTTTCAGAGGATCACGAAGCAATTAAGAGAAAATACAGTGACGATGCGAGCACACGATGACGCACATAGAAGAGGGGGGGTAACGAAAGTAGAGTACATGAAGTAGAAATAACAGAAAAAGAGTAGGTTGAAAAATACATGATAGAGGAAAGATAGAAAACTATATTGAAGAGTTTTGTGGTCGCGAAAATACGACGACCTGTGCTGCAAGTACGAACTGAACGGGTTGAAACCTCAAGAGATAGTTATTGTTGATGGTCCCACCGGAATCGGAGTACGAGTGAATAATCGAAGAATCGCACCATATGCATGAAAGTGGATGTTGCCAAAAGTAGCCGTAGTGTATTATAAATAGGAAGGCACAGCTTGAGCTACGTACATTAATTGCGATCTATTCAACTCATCTTCTTACTCATTAGTATACTTCTACAGTTTATTTACCCTTTTCTTCCGCGATCTCATACAGCAACGAAATTAAGCAATTTATGTAGCTTCAAATTAACATAAGAGCGAATTCCATATCTGAGTATCATACATTTGCACATGCAAAAAGGTATACAACATCTTCTGGAGTATTGAGAAACACTGTCTTAGATGCTCACCTAGATTCTCACTGAGATGATTTCGCTATGGATAGATCGCGACAAGGCGACAATCACACGAATACGAAATCTATCTCACACAGTGCATGGCTAAGTATCTGCAATATTCGCGACGAACATCTAACTACTTCTCTACAATACATACGATCCATAACAACAAATATACCAGCTTACACAAAAAGTGGTGAGACAACTCTTTAGACCGGATTACCATCTACACTCTTCATAAGAAGAATACTCACACGCAGAGACTGTATGTTGATAGCTTTGTTAACAGATAAGAGTATAACATTACGAGAGAAGATAAAGCATCTAGAGAAATCAACTCAAAATCTAACATCATATAGCACGCGAAATAGTAGAGAACAATCATCTCACACGCCTCTTCTATCTCTAGATAGTAGGCATCTGTTATAAAACTTCTACATCGATGCAAATTACTCAATAAAACATATTGCCCAACAATCATAAACCTAGCATAAATTAACTGTACTCCTGCGATGAGAGCGAAGTATTCTGTTGTCTATTCAACGTAAAACTCATAGATTAGACTGCCACACTCATCATGCACTAGACAACTTGCGGCCTCCAGCTTCTCTATCCACACAATGTAGCTAAATTAAAAACACATATATTCACATCAACTAACTGTACATACGAACTTCATGTCTACATTACAAACATGATTTCGTTATACGATGAAAACCACTAAGACTTATGCGCCTGCATTGTACATCACTACAAGCGTAATCGGATATGAGTACATCAGTAAACAAAATCTCTGATACTGAACACAAAGATATAACAATCAAGATACTGGTCACAACAAGAGAGAACCAGTTCTTATTATACCTTAGACTCTTAGAGCTCGCAATATCTACGAGACTGAAACACCGAAGAAACTTCTTCAAGATATCTAATACATCACTAAAAAAACATATTAACTCAGCCGGTCTGTACAAACTGACTACCGAATCTTTCTTTTCTCGAGCCTATTTAACCTCAACCCATAACAACTTCAAATTGCACTTATTCCTAACTGCACTGATATTCATATTTCACTTATAGTCACTAAGACATTTAGAGATAACTGACAGCTGAGACAATTTTGAGACTTTAAAATACCAAACTCAACATCATCTGACTTCTGTTGAAAAATACAGCTGTCAGAGTACTAAATCAATTCCAACAGCCATACTTTTAAGAGAGAATCTTCTCTACCATACGAATTACTTCAGCAATTTTGCTACACCGGCTGCTGTCACAATCGAGATACTCTTAGATCAACCATAACATAGCGCAGCCGCAACGTGACACTTCGAATCACCGGAACTGATGCTTTAGTACACGACTCGCGAACTCACTTGCGCATCCAGAGACTCTAGAACAACCACACTCGGCACTCGCGAGAGCGCGAGAGTATCTCTCAACTCGCAAACACTGAGCCCATCGCTCACGGCCCTTCTTCTTCTTTTCTCTTGCGCCCGGCATGAGCAAACGGAGAAACGACCAACTCAAAACAGTCACACGCCATCAGCTTCATCATGTACGCAACTACTTAGCGTCGCAGAGATATTAGAGAAGAGCGCACACTCGCGCGTGACACACGCATAATAACGCGGTCTCAGCTAGCAACCAAGCCGGAGACTGATGCGGCTCTTGCCAGCAACGCCACCGAAATCGTAGTAATTACTTCGGTGCGCACGTCACGTGTGCACCAGTCCCGCGGCGCAGCGTCCCAGACGACACCACAGCTCACGAGCGCTTGATCTCTCGCGCTCACTCCTCGAATCAGATCATGAGGCTGAGCGTTCGGACCATACAAATGAATCTGGCCGGTCTAATCGCCAGTGATCACTTATGGTCCATCTCGGTTACCAACGTCAGCCATCACGGTCACGAAAACTTCTCACTCATAGATATCTCATAGCATAGACTCGGCGCGAAGTGGCTTTTCACACGATGCGCGCGCGAACACACTCTGGCACTCCGGAACGAACTCTCACTAGCGTACGGAAGACAAAGCGGAACAGGATCCACCTCCACGGCCCCTAGACACGATCACAAATCATCAGCGTAGTAGCGTCGAGAGCCGACTTCACACCATAGTGCGCTGATGCACACTTCTCATCGCTTTCTCCGGCGCCCACCCCGACAGGCTGGCTCTGGGTCTGTAGCGCTCATACAACGGCTTGTGCACTCGACTAGAGAGACCTCCCATCATCTAGCGCAGATTAAACACAGTGACTGAGTTCAACTCGCATTCAACCGCAGTCCTTTGGTGAACATCTCTTCATAGCGCGAGGTTCTCGATCAGTTGCGGTTTCATTGAGAAAGCGCATCTCTCAGTCTGCATACTCGGACATATGTCAAGCTCGGAACTTCCTTGACCGGTATCGAAGCTTTCTATATTAACACCCGCATCATATCAGCGAAACAAGAGCATGCGAGCGAGCGTGGATACACAGGCAGCTCGAGACACGTCATACACGCTGTCTAGTAGCGAGTTCATACGACTGTCCCACAAAAATCGCGTCTAGTTCTTGCGAGTGCAAGACACTGCGCCTCACTCCACACAGTCGCTATATAGCCACGAACATAGCAAGGTTATCGCGGCGATACTATTCTTACGCGCAGTTAAGCAAGCATCAATAGGGTGCACGATGGAAAGGTGACTCTAGAAGGCGATAGCATCGCTGCCAATACGGTATCTCTCTAGAAACTACAATACGAACATCGGTAAGTCGATCTGAAGCGATGTCATCTATCTACACACCCGTCGGACCATACGCAAACTTACAACGACTCATAATACAACGTTGTAAGACACTTCTGCTCCTTATTTACACAGCACCAGCACCGTACCTACTGTCTTAGACACACACACACAACCAGCCATCACATCAAACATTACGCACCACAATCACTACTGCAATCATAGTCATAGCAGCACTCTATTAGCCACGAGTCGTATCGACGCCGCATACATACGCTCAGTTTGCTAGACTACTACGCGTGGGATAGAGTCATGCGGTCACGGACAAGTCACATCTAGCCAAGGCTTGTCTACACAAAGTGGAGTGTGTTCTACTACCATCTATCCTACCAACGCACCTCCATCTAACAGTGCGTCTAGCCGGTCTAACATCGCATACCTCATCCATATCGCGGCGACATCTCTTCTGCTATCCATCACAGTATGCTCTCAGCGTGTGTATATATGGATCCAAGGATCAACTACTATATCTATCACGTCTCGAGATTCTTCGATGTGCCCCATCACTATTCTCTTTCAAACTCAATTCTATAGTCTTTGCGATAGATGTGAATGTATTACTGCAATTCCAACGTGCACAACAGTATCGAGATACTGCAGACTGACCAATATTCTTTCTCTATTCCTAGTGTCACCGAGTATTTCCACACAAGATATATATTAAGATCTAGAAGATCATGCCGGACTGTGGAAAAGATCAAAGCCGAAACACACACAAAATGGCGAACTCAGCACGCGAATCCGCCCTCTACGGAGCGCATACACGCCCAATCGGTTATAGCAGCTCAACAGCAGGAGACGGATCTCCGTGCATATACGCAAACTCGAGCGCCAGCTAGTAGACAGGCGCACCCTGCGCGGCGTGACCGCCCTAGAAAACATCAAAAACCCGTATCACAATTACAACACCTAACTCATCCGACGCGCGCGCCTCCCGACTCTACCGTGCGCCTCGCACGATCTAAACTACCCTGGACCCTATGACGACTACTTGTGGCTGACTACAGATCTTAGTAGAAACATCTGCGGAAGGTTAAGTATCAATGTGTTGAGATCATTATGTAAGAGTCTATCATTTTCTTAACTTTTGCATCCAATACGGTGTACCCAAATATTGTTTTGAAAGCCGATAGACAGCATGAGAGAATTGGTGTAGAGCTTTACTTGAAGTCTTCACATATGATACTAGACATGAACTGAACTACTTGCGTATCTAATTCATACTATCTTTATCAGTCTACTCTAGAATCAGAACTAGTGAGCGTACGATAGAAACAGTTTCTGCGCAGACCACGGCTCGGCATCCGTTATTCTCTCTTTTATCCAACCAACACCTTACACACACCGTCAACATAGTTCGCGAAATTACGTGTTTTTGCTATTTTATTGACTCTTACACTTTTTCACTCTCGCAGTTTACATTACACGCGAATATTCCACAGTAACAACATGCGAGCACGGAATATTCACACTCTTCATATGCGAAGTTGCCATCTCACAGCACTGCACTGGCGCACCTATACGCATAAATACAACCCTAAAGTAACACACAGCACTATCGACTATACTATCCCGACAACTGCACCTCCGAAGAGACGGCCAAAGACGTTGCTGATCATGTATAAAAACGAGCTAGACTATGCACAAAATCTGACGAGCGCCTCCAGTCAGTGATTGTAGATTCGAAGTCGGAAAACTACGGACAATCCAGTCGCGACAAGAACTCAAGACCATCCCGCGCGTACGAAATATCCGTAGGGTGATAGAACGCGTCAGCCACTCTTAGATAGAGTCGTCTATAGTGAGCTCTACGTTCGCGATCGCAGCGACTACAAGTCGTGCCAGCCGGCTGTCTATTTCCACTGCGAGGACACCACATGGATCCTACAATGCACACGCATAGGTCAAGCAGCAGCCGAGGAATCACTGAATCGCAAGGGTAGGCTTCCCATCAGTCACGTAGTGGATAGTGCTCTTACGTTCGAGTTGGCGGCCGCAGCCCCCGGATGGTTCGGAATCGAGACATGAACACTCCCCGAAGTACTCACTTCTCTATGCGAAACGAGTGTTCTAGTAGTCGGAGACGACACATCGCGTAGAAAGCGATCCGGGCACGATGGACTCTGCTGCGCGACTTGTAGAGCTGAATATGCACATTGGCGAGACGACATCTGCGCACGATGCGTGATTTAGTATAGTCTGATCTGGAGAGCAACTATTGATCGGTAGGGTGCGAGACTTTAGAGCCCCGAGGCGAACTAGACTTAGCGAGACAGACATGCTAGCAGCATCAAGAAGACGGCGCGCGAGACACAGCGCGTCGCGCGGTGAGAAGTCAGAGATGCGTGCACAATGTCTGACGAGTTGATGTACACACGATCTACACAGACTGGAGCGATCTCGATCGTCAGTGTGATATGGAAGGGCGCTCACACGCTGCAGCCTCCGGTATGATAAAGACACTGACAATAGCCAGAGTAACTCCCGCGTGTCGAATCTATAGACACAATGTCATCCGCAGAAACTTCAGGCGACGGAGAGTGAATCGAGGCACAACTGACGCGACAGCGGAAGTACTAAAATGAACAATCGTCAGTGCGCAAGGACTCCTCGCAGGACGTTAAGCCGGTTGACCTGATTACGAACGATGATCCTCCGCCGGAAGACTACGGCGAAGATCCGCCGGACGGGTTCGACGACGGGGGTGGCGATTCCGACTCGGCGCAGTCGGACGAAGACTCGAAGTCAGCTGCGGAGGAGGAGGAGAAGCGTCCAAGGCGTAGGAGAAAATCCCGCGTGAGCGACACGAGCGATGAGGACAGTTTCGTGGAGAGTGACGAAGAGTCGGACTCGGAAGACGACAAGCCACTGCGGAAGCGGCAGGTTTTGGTGCCGAAGAAGCGTGGCCGAAAGCCGAAACAAAAGTTGCTCGAGGATTACGAGAATGAGACGAAGCCGAAAGTTGGTCGAGGTCGGAAGAAGTCGACTTCGGCGACGTCGCAGGAAACGAGTCGCATCTGTCCGATCTGTGGCAAGATTCTGATCCACAAAGGCAACTTTACGTCGCATCTTAAAATTCACAGCGAGAAGAAGGACTACGTTTGCAATATATGCGGGAAGCAGTACTACATCCGGCGAGAGTTGCAGATGCATATCGAGTCCCTGCACGAGAAAAAGACATTTGTCTGCAACATCTGCGGAATAAAGTGTGCCTGGAGGAAGGGATTACAGCGCCATATGAAGAACAAACACTCGGACGAGAGTTCGCTCAAGCACAAGTGCACCTATTGCGGGAAGGCATTCCTGCTGCCGAACCAACTTCGATTGCACGTGATGAAGCACACCGGCGATCGAATCACGTGCGAGATTTGCGGCGCCGGCTACAGGTGAGAAAGCGGTCTTGTTCAAACATTAACATTTCCTAAACGCTATTCTTTCTCCTCCAGATTCAACTACATGCTGACCCAGCACAAGATGCGCGAGCACGGCATGGAGTTCAAGGGCGTCAAGCTGTACAAAAACAGCAACCGATCGCGCAAGAGTGCCGCCTCGAAGCAGCAGCAACAACAGCCCGCGGAATCAGCCGAACCAAGTCAACCGCCTCCACCACCGCCATCAACAACGCCCGCCACCGTCGAGGTGATCGTTCCGCACATGCTCGAACCCAGCCACGACTCGATGATGTCGTCCGAGTCTTCCCAGTCGCATCCGATTCAGCAACACCATCATCCGCAGCAGTATCATCCGGGCCACTATCCGGCTGGGTTCGGGTATCCTCCCGGTGGTCACGCGGCCACAGCGCCGGCCGCCATGATGCTTCCACCCGGCAGTTACAGCGGTTAGCGTGTGTGCGATTGGTGAGTAGTGCCAGTTTTTAAGCATTCGTCTCTATTTTAACATGTCTATTTCGGTAATAAAAACAGAACATCGCAATAAGGTTACGGGGTTCGGTGAAGTTTGTGGAAAGAAACGGTCCCTTGACATTGTTTAATGTGGCGAACGGAGTTCTTGAGAAATGCACGTTTCAAGCCTATAATTATCAAAAATATTAAGTATAGTAGGAGGAGCTCGCTTCGGCAGTCAACCAACAACTAGAGCGAGCCTCGGGAATTGTAAGTCTTTAAATATTTTAAGCTAGTTCCCCAAGCTGCCACTTGGTGGCGCATGCTTGTAAGATCTTCAATCGCTTTGGCTTTTAGAAAGGTTTTTTTATTACTCATAATTTTGATGTAAAAATATCTGAGATTCGTCTTCAATACATTGGACTATTAAGTGCTTATAACTTTTGATATTTTTGATCTTTTGGACTCAACTACCTTTCAATTACCTACCGTCAACGAAAATACTAAATAGGGGAAGTGGGGGCAGAATGGACCATGGGGGCAGAACGGGCCACCCTTGGTTTTGGGCTTTAGAATGGATTTAGACCAACTGTAAGGCAAGGGTCTTATAAAGGACGTCAAATAGCATCACCATACCGAAAACGACGTTAGAATTCATTGTATTTTTAGAATTATAAGCAAAAATGTAAATTTATTGACAAAACCACGCAAATGTTGTTTATTTCGAGGTTCTTGAATAAGCTTTCTGAAAAGTTGGATTGTTTGAAAAAGCTTGCTCAATGCTTATAACGTTACTAGATGCTACTACCAAGGTATACAAACAACAACGGAACCTTAAAATCATTTAGAGGCTTGGTGGTGGAAGTGTTAAATAAAAATCCACTTGGGGACAGAATGGACCACCATTTTTCTGCCTTATAAAAACAATCAAAAGTTACGAAATTCTAGCTAAATGGATTATTTCACTTCTGGTAGCTTCACAAATCACGTTTAATGCATCAAAAGTTGATTTTTTAATTGTTTTGACGCTTATTTGTAAAAATAGTGTCTTATTTCGACATATTTACACTATTTTCAAAAATGTTTGTTTTGTTAAGTGACTTTTTTTATAAAAGTGATCAAACTTCATGGAAACTTTGTTGGATAGGTTACTTAAGTAATTTCTTATCACCCTTCGACGTTGTATTAGACGAAATGGCTTTTTTTCTAAGGTGGCCCATTCTGCCCCGCAGGGTGGTCCATTCTGCCCCGCACCCTGGAAAAAGTAGTCGAAAAACACATTTATAGTTATAATCTGAATATTGTTAACAACCAAGTATACAACATTGAAGGGAACATCCCAAAGCATAAGCCTACTACACTGGATTCATATTTTTTTAAGTTTTGTAAGGTTTTCGGTACTTTTTACTTAGGCGGACCATTCTGACCCCACCAACCCCCCCCCCCCCCCCCCCTGCCCCTACCTTTCGAAAAATATGTAAGACGGGGTTTCTTCATTTCGCGATTTTTTGCCAATAAAAATACTAAAGGTCATTTGAAGGTGTAAATTTATCTTTTTTGTGTAATTTCTCACAAATTAAAGTGTAAAAAATAAATTGGAATTATAAAAATTTCAATGAGATTCCGCTCAAATCGGAATGAAAGTCATTACAAAGAAGAAAAGAGTGTTAATAAATCCAAGTAAATCTTTCCCAGTTGCTGAGGGGAACACCCTTGAAGAGTATCGGGGCCGGCATTTACAAAGCGGATTCAGTGGCAATTTCATTCTCAACTTAATGTTAACATATTAAGGTTGATGTTAACATTCCATAGGTCGCCTTCCTAAGGTGTCGTGCTAAGGTCCAGTTTGTGACGATACACTACCTTCCCTTTACTAAGCAATCGAATCCAGAAGAGAAACGATCACCAGTTGTGTTGGTCCGAGCCGGGATTTGAACCCCGATCTACCGCTTACTAGGCGGGAGCGTTACCACTAGGCTACGTGGCTCGGTCAAGCCCAGAGTAAATTTTAAAAAGGCTTAGAGAGTATGGCAGCATGTTTGAAAATCTAGATTCGTATATGTATTTTTATTTTTCATTTTTTCATTTTGTTACGTTGCTTAAAACACAGCTTGTCTGTGCTTGAACATTTAAAAAAAATAATTTGGCAAAATTAATTTAAAAAAATGAAAAGTCTAAAATGAAAAAATCAAAATTTTAAAGGGCTCTGCAGTTAAAAGACTCTAAAATTTAAAAATTCTCTGATTTTAAAATTCAGGATTACAAATATAAAAAAAATCTCAAAATTTAAAATTCCCAAATTATAAAATTTCTAATCCCTTAAATACATCAATTTCTTTAATTCTAAAAAAAACTCAAATGCCCTCATCTCAAATTACACAAATGTAGATAGGGGGAGAGGGGGTAATATGCACTCCCGGGGCAAAATGCACCCCCTGCTTTTTTCGGTATTCGGAAGAATTTTCCGGGGAAAAAAATCATAGAAATTGGAAGCTTAACATTGCTAAACCATGCTGGAAAATTTGAGCATCGCATTATAGAAACAGCTTAAGTTATTTGCAAATCTTTAAAATGTTGTGTTTTCATCTAATTTTCATTGAATTTTCATTATGATTTTTAGACAATATACAATGCATTTATTATAAGTTTTTGCCATAATCTTAATTATTCTGTAGATAGTCCAAAAACATAAAAAAATGCATTTTTAATTAAATTTTCTGCAAAAAGCGTGATCGGGGCAAGATGCACCGCTGTGATGCTCCTTTGTAAAAACATCGGTGTCATCTAGTGGTGACTAGTGAAAACTGCTTTTACCTGGTGCATTTTGCCCCATGTTGTAATGCATTTTGCCCCGTTGTTGTGGTGCATTTTGCCCCAATGTTGCGGTGCATATTGCCCCGCCTGGTTGTTTGAAATGAATCAAAAATGTTTTTACAAATTTGATATTTTCGAACAATTTTTAGGTTTTTAAAGCCTTTTTTCACATGGATGACGAAGAATAATAGTTGTTTTAGAACATCGAATAAAATTCTTCCACAGTAATGCTGTAATGGCTGAGAAATCACAGTTTTGCATATTACCCCCTCTCCCCCTGACAGATATCTTCCCATAGATTCTCAAATTCCTCAATGCCACAATCTCAAATAAAAGAAAAACAGAAAGAGCATTTTTTGAGTCATATTTTAGCTAAGTAACCCAAATTTTGATTTTAATTTCCTTGACGAAAGGTGTTTTTTTTTCAAATTTCAAATCTTTAGATAATACTGAATTTTTTTTTTATATTTTAGCAAAGTGTTTGAATTTTAAGATTATTTTTATCTTTGAGCTTGTGAATTTTGAATTTTAGGTTTTTAATTTTTTTTATGTGTAATTGTAATCATCAATATTTTTAGATTACTTTTTCAAAACAACTTATGCGTCATGGGTTTCCTGTACATAGCACCTTTTGAAAAAGTAAGCACGATTCATTCTTTAGATTTTTAAACCTTTTTATTTTACAGTTTTTGAATTAAAGTTTTTTAATTTGGAACTTTTTTAAATTTTTGAATGCTTGTACTAAAAAAAATCCATACTTTTAATTTCAGGATTTGGCCTTATGAGGCAATTCTGAACTTTCAATATATTTCTGCCGCTCCAAGCAAGTCCGTCTTTATGTATTTTTGTCAATTTTAAGATAAACTGAATCTTGTTTTGACATCTATGGTTTTATTCGAAAAGATCCTATAAACATTTTATTCGAAAAGACCATATAAACATATCAAACACAATAGTTTATAGGACCCCTTTGAAAAAAAAACTCTAGTCGTGTTTTTTTTAACCCAAATCAATAATAATAGTAATGTTCGTTCTAAAAATTCCTAACTCCAACCAATTTGCTGATTGTCACCATTCATGCAACTAATTTTGCAAAACTTTTGATAGAAACTTTCTTTGTTCACTTTCTCTACTGAGCTACTTATCACTCGGTTTCAGTTGAAAACGCATTTAATGAGCTGTAATTGAACGTCAAAGTGCTGATAGGGGCAGGAGGGGGCAGAATGGCCCGCCTAAGTAAAATGCGCCAAAAACCATAGAAAAACATGAAAACTTATGAATTCAGTGTAGTAGGCTTATGCTTTGGGATGTTCCCTTCAATGTTGTATACTTGGTTGATGAAATTTTTTAGCTTAAAACTGTTTTTGAGCCACTTTAAAAAAAAAGTTTTTTCGACTTTTTTTCCAGGGTGCGGGGCAGAATGGGCCACCCTGTGGGGCAGAATGGGCCACCTTAGAAAACAAGCCATTTTGTCTAATACAACGTTGAAGGGAGATAAGAAATGACTTAAGGTACCTTTCTAACATAGTTTCCATGAAGTTAGACCACTTTAATAAAAATAGTCACTTACCAAAACAAAGATTTTTGAAAATAGTGTTAATATGTTGAACAACGCAGCCTACAAAGTGTTCTCCCAAATCCTCTTCAACCGCCTATCGCCAATAGCGGAGGGTTTTGTTGGAAGTTATCAAGCCGGATTCGTCATGGGGAGATCAACAACCGACCAAATCTTCACTGTGCGACAAATCCTCCAAAAGTGTCGCGAGTACCAAGTTCCCACGCACCACCTATTCATCGACTTCAAAGCCGCGTACGACTCGGTCGATCGCGAAGAGCTATGGAAAATTATGGACGAGAACGGCTTTCCCGGAAAGTTGATCAGACTGATCAAGATGACGATGGATGGGGCTCGGTGTTGTGTGAAGATTTCGGGTGCGGAATCGGACCCGTTCACTTCACTTGGGGGGCTTCGGCAAGGCGATGGGATCTCTTGCCTCTGCTTCAATGTCGTGCTAGAAGGTGTTATGAGACGAGCGGGCTTCAATATGCGGGGCACGATCTTCAGCAAGTCCAACCAGTTCATCTGCTTTGCCGACGACATGGACATTGTTGGCAGAACGTTCAAGGCGGTTGCGGATGCGTACACCGACTTGAAGCGGGAAGCAGAGAAGGTTGGGCTAAGGGTGAATGTGGCGAAGACAAAGTAGGGTATCTGTCCCTATTTTGGGCCTAGTACGTATTTTGGGTTTACCAAACTTAATTCAACGAAATTGAGCATTTCACCAAATCTGGCAGGGATCTGCCACTTGAGAATGATACATGCAGTCATTATCTTCATTTTGGTGGGCAAGGATCATTCACTTTTTCCTCCTAAATTAGAAATACAGCAAAACATTTATCACTCTTCACATTTTTCTTGGAAAATCGCTAGGTACCCATTAGGTCCAAAATATTCACCACTTTTGCTTACCACTTGTTGACACTCAGCATCACGGCTTTCATCGCTCAGCACATGAATGAGAGCCGTCCCCCGAATCTTCAACCACCGGCAATGTGTTTTTATTGGTGGGTTGCACAAACCCATTGCAAAAGCAATCACAAAACTGCCACCAAATCAACAAAATAACTGATTAAAGTTGCTTCGTCCATATCGGAGAGAAATGGATATATTTTCGGTACATTTGACAATTCTACAAACTGTGCCAGTGTGTGTGCGCTTCTCGAATTTTACAGTCTTTCTTGCATATTACGAGCTCGTTGTTTGGCTACGCAACAATTGTTTAATTATGTTTAAAACTCGTAAAGAATGATATAAATCATGTCCAAGCTAATTATGCACGTAATGCAAGTGAAATCAATCATTCTAATGTTTATTTGTGGCTTAAAACATCACAATGATTTAGCATATTTGTCGACCAAATTTGTGCGGCTGTACTGTACGAGCCGGGGCTGAACAGTACGTCAAAAAAGTTCGCCACGTGCTTCAAGATTTCAACCAATCAGAAGGTAAGCCGAAAATATGCACAAAGAAGGTCGTATGCTAGGAGCAATGTCCTCAAAATAGGGGCAAAAAGTATTTTAGTTTTTCGTACTTTTACAGCGATATAAGGTATTTTTATCAAAATGTTGATAATGTACGAGCTTAAGCATTAAAAATCCAACTTATTCATGTATAACAAACTAGGTTGCCAATAGCAGTCTTTGAGAATACATCAAATTAAAAGTGCGCTCTGCTTAGTAGGCCCAAAATAGGGACAAATACCCTACCTGCTGGCAGGAGGAACCGAGTCCCTTAGGACTCGCATTGGACCAAGCGTTACAATCGACGGGGACGAATTCGAGGTGGTGGAGGAGTTTGTATACCTCGGATCGTTGGTGACGTCGGACAACAGCTGCAGCAGGGAAATTCGGAGGCGCATCATCGCTGGAAGTCGTGCCTATTTCGGTCTTCACAAGAGCCTAAGGTCCCGGAAATTCTCCCTACATACGAAGTGTTCCATTTACAAGTCGCTGATAAGACCGGTCGTCCTCTACGGGCACGAGACGTGGACAATGCTCGAGGAGGACTTACGAGCACTAAGCTGCCGTTCTACGCATAATTGTCCCATGTTCAAAAAAGTGCAACTGAGAAAAACGCGATTGAAATTTTTCGACCGATTTCTGTGTTTCTACGCATAATTGTCCCGTGGGTTCCTATTCGCTCTATGTGTCCCTAATCACCCCAGTTAGCATTTTATCACCCTTATTTGTGATTCTCTTGCTATACAATAGGTAAACAAGACATAATGCTCAGTAAAACTAATGATTCCGTGTAAGAAAATACTTGGTGGGACAATTATGCGTAGAAGTTTAACGATGGGACAAACAGACTTGGTGTTGTTTTTGATGAGTTTCCGAACAAAGTACCAGATTTTATGTGTTTTTCTTAAAGTACACATCAAACTAAACTTAAAAATGTCATAAAGTCAAAATCGTCCAAAAATGACATGGGACAATTATGCGTAGAACGGCAGTAAGCGTCTTCGAACGTCGAGTGCTAAGGACCATCTTTGGCGGCGTATATGAGAACGACGGATGGCGGCGGAGAATGAACCACGAACTTGCACAACTCTACAACGAACCAAGCATCCGGAAGGTCGCGAAGGCTGGACGGTTGCAGTGGGCCGGTCATGTTGCAAGAATGCCGGAACGAGCCGAGCAATTGAGCCAACGGAACCAGAAGATCAATCCTGCGAAGTTGGTGTTTGTGTCGGAGCCGGTAGGAACAAGACGTAGGGGGGTGCAACGTGCGAGGTGGGTGGACCAAGTGGAGAGCGATTTAGAAAGTGTGGGTGCACCGCGAAATTGGAGACATGCAGCCATGGACCGAGCTTGTTGGCGGAGAATCGTGCAGCAGGCCAAGCTAATGGTGTAGCGCCAATAAAAACAAAAAACAATGTTGAACAAGGACACTATTTTTACAAATAATCATCAAAACAACTAAAAAATCAATTAATGTTGCATTAAACGTGATTTGTGAAGCTACCAGGAGTGAAATAATCCATTTGATCCAAATTTCATAACTTTTGATTGTTTTTATAAGGCAGGATAAGGGTGGTCCATTCTGCCCCCAAGTGGATTTTAATTTAACACTGCCACCACCAAGTTTCTAAATGATTTTAAGGTTCCGTTGTTGTTTTTATACCTTGGTAGTAACATCTAGTAACGCAATGAGCAAACTTTTTCAAACAATCCAACTTTTCAGAAAGCTTATTCAAGAACCTCGAAATAAACAACATTTGCGTGGTTTTGTCAATAAATTTACATTTTTGCTTATAATTCTAAAAATACAAGAATTCAAACGTCGTTTTCGGTATGGTGAAGTTTTTTGACGTCCTTTATAAGACCCTTGCCTTACAATTGGTCTAAATCCATTCTAAAGCCCAAAACCAAGGGTGGCCCATTCTGCCCCCTGCCCCTATGTCAAGATTAGAGGCTACGATGGAATTACATGCTGTTCCCCCGCAGCCATTCGGGAGGAAAAAAGAAAGAGAAAGCTTTTCGTGACCCACCGTTTCTTGAGCCAGCTCCTTTATTCGGTTTGAAGGAAGTTTATTTGAATAAGTTAATCATAAATACAAATCGGATCGAATTCCAGCGTCGGAAAACCATTGTTTCAGTACTTTCTCTTTTTCTTAACTAGTTCCGGATGCATCTGAGCGTTGTGTCTATCCAATAAGCCGGCGAAGCTGAAAGTCAAGTTGAAAATTCCGGTTAAGTAAGAAGAAGTTTTTTAAACCCAGCTTTGAACTAACTTGAACGTAACGTTGCACAGCTTGCACTCGATCTTCTTCTGGTGCTGGGCAGCAAAGTGGACCTTTAGTTCTTCCGCCGTTGGAAACATGGTCTGGCACTTGAGACAGCGAAACTGTCCGGTAAGCTGCAGCTGGCGTTTCTTCTCGAGCTCGGCCAGCTGGCGCACGTGCGTTCGAATGTGTTGATCCAGGAGCTTTTTGATGGCGAATTTCTGGTTGCAAAAGTCACACGCCCACAAATCGCTCTCGTTGGTGTCGAACCCTTCGGATGGGCGGGGACGCTTGGCAGGTGGTTCTCGGGCCTTTCTCGGAGGTTTGCTACCGCTTGGTTCGGGTGGGTCGTACGGTAGGGGCTCAACTAGTGGTGCCTCTTCTGGTTCAATAGTTGTATTTTGGGGGATTTCCGGTTCGTACATCTCCAGCTGAGGTTCCTGCTTGACCTCCTCCATCGGAATCAGCTCAATCATCTCGGATTCCGAATGTTCCTCTTCTACACCCGGTTTCATCTCCGTCTGCAACGGATCGTTTTCCGGTGGCTCGTCCTCACAGAAAGCAAGTCTCTTCCAAGGTTCAACCTTGAAGTCCCTGCCCGGAGCATAACTCTCGGCCAAACTGCACTGTGCCTTCCAGCAACTTTCGGCAAATTGGGTAATGTAGCGAACCGTCGAAGCGCACGACTCGCAGACTCCGTCCGGAAGCAGCGAGTGGATTTCGCTGTTCAAATCCAAGCAAATGTCCAACACCGGCAGCATGTGCTTGTCCCGGCGCATTACACTGACCGCGTTGTCGAGTCTTGTCTCCTGCGCCGAACCACACATCCGACAATGATATGGGGTCGCCGGCGTCTCCGAGTTACCACCACCGCCCAAATCCGGAACGGCCCCCGGAATCAGCCACACGATACGCGGATCCTCCTTGTCCTTCTTTACGAAATTTGCGGCAAAGTGCAAACTGCAGACGCCCTCGTCCGGGAGGATTTCGGCCTCCGGATGAATTCCGATGGCCCGCCTCCAGGCCTTGGCCGTTTCGGGGACCCGCGGGAAGGCAAACACCGGCTGGTCGGAGTACGCTCTGGAATTGCAACCCTCGACGATGCAGCTAACGTTTAACTTGCGGCGTAGCATTTTGCAATTTGAATTTTAATCAAAACTTTGGAAAAATGTTTGTTTGGCGTCAAATTGTGTGAAAACTGTGTTGACTTTTAAAGCGATGTCAAACACGTAAACAAGTATTTAAACTCAATTTAGAGTACTTTCACACTGGCGTGCACTTCTGAAATCTTTCGGGTGCCTACCATTAACCGTGCACGAAGGAATCGGTTCGACAAAAAGAGTTTGCAAAAGTTAAAGAAACTAATAAAAAGTTATGAATTTCGATCAAATTTGCCGCTTGTGCTGTGTGGAAAAGAGCCCATTAAGGCAAATATTGGAAAACAGTCAGCACAGCCCGCTGGCGGATATTTTCAGCAATGTACTGCAAATCGTGGTAAGTTTTTATTCGGGGGTTTGGAAAAGAAAAAAAAAAGCAGTTGCAGATTTCAAAAGGTCTAATGAAACACAGTGAAATAAAACAATGTTGAAAATCTGTAAAAAAAAAAAGTCCAAAATCGGATAAACATTTTGATGTAAAATTTTCTTTTTTATCGTCTTTTCATATCTTAAAATTAATTTATGAGATAATTGTAAAAAAGAACATTGCACTCTTTTGAAAAAAAAAAAAATGGTCTCAAGATTCCCATGTGACGTGATTCCCAATAGTGACAGGTTTTTTGCGAGTTGTTTTCCTGTTTCCTTTACAACCAACTTTATTTGCATCCATTGTGATAAATGCCTGTGTATAAGCTTATACACAGCTGAAAGGATCCCCCAAAACTCTGTACTGCACTTACAAAACTACTGTTAGTCGATTAACTAAAGAAAGCTGGAGTATTTTTTTTTTTTAAAAAAAAGAGGTCCAATAAACCAAATTTCTAGTTTTTGCTTTTTGAAATCGCCTTGGGGTATTAAAAAACACCCAAAAAGCAAAAACTGAAAATTTGGTTTATTGGACCTTTTCAAAAACTTCAAACTGAATTGAATTGAAATATTCTCAAGAGTCAATAATTATCTATAAAAACGGTCGATTTGGATCGATCTCGAATCAAAACGACTCGTATAAAGCTGGTAGTTCTGCCAGTTTAGTGTTTGAAAAAAATGGAGTTTTGAAACAAATTATAAAAAAAAATATTTCTTGAAAAAAAAAACCTTATAAAAATCATTCAGACAATTGATTCGAATAGTAGAAATGACAGTTCTTCCGTAAAGCGGTATACGCACTTCGGAAGGAACCGGTCAAGAAAAAAATCAAATGGGCAGCAGCGGCAGCGCAAGCAAGTCAGAGAGGGTGAAGAAAAGCCCCAAGAAATAATTCCGTCTCCTTTGTTCTGCTGTTCGTAAAGCTGTTTCTTGACCCCCTTCCTTCCGATCTGCGTACTAGCCTTAAGTAAGGAATACATTGTAGAAAAAAGAATAAAACTGTTCGAATGGAAGTGGTCCATTGCAAGATTCTGCTCGAACCTAGGAGTTTAAACCTTATTTTAATCCAGGGAACCTTCGGCCTTTGAATTGCGAGTCTTGTGGACTTTCAATGCAGTTTTAAAACATTCTTTCCAGGTCTACGCCGACGATCACCTGCCGCAAAATGTTTGCGAAGAGTGCACCGCCACGATGGTCAATCTGCACGAAACCATCGAGCACTTCCGGCAGAACGATCTCCGGCTGCGCCAACAGCTGGTTCAGGGTTGCGAAGTCAAGGATGAAGTGTTGTTATCGGAGCCAGAGGAGCACCTAATGGAACCGGAAACGCAAACGTGTCAGCTGGAGGAGGCTAAAGTTGAACCCGAATTAGAAGGTGATGGTTTTTTGGAGGAAACGGTGGAGGAGATTGAGCGTGAGGTTGTTGCTAAACCGAAAAAGCGACGCCAAATGAGTAAGAAAAATTCCGATGAAAGTGGCAATAAAAATCCGGAATTGCCGCAGAAGCGCATTTGCAAACGGGATCCAAATCTGCCGCGAACGAACGACCACAAATGTTACATTTGCAAAAGCGAGTCGCTCGGCAGCGGCGAGGCATTGCTGGAACATCTGAACGTAAATCACGCGGACGAGGTACCGCACACGTGTCCGCTGTGCGTTCGTGAAACCGTGACGATAAAGAACGTTACCTCATTGAACGTCCACAAGCGGATGCACGCGATGCCTGTCCAGTGCCCGCATTGTGATATGCGCGTGATTAACAAGGGTATTCTCAATACGCACATCAAAATCAAACATTGTCTAGATCCGCAACCCTCGCGGTGCGAACAGTGCGACAAATTATTTCCCTCCAAAATGGCCCTCAAGATACATGCGCAAAAGCACACGCTAGCGTACAGCTGCGAATTTTGCGGGAAGCGGTTTAATGGCCCTTCCAAGATGAACTTGCATATCCAACGGATGCACAGCCAGGCGAACAAGGTAAAGTGCCACATTTGCCAGAAGGAGCTCAACTGTCTGGATGCTGTGCAACGCCACATCGAAATCATGCACTCAAGCGTTCAATTTCCGTGCTCGCAATGTTCTAAGATGTAGGTTTTAAACTTGAACATAGTTCTGAGAATGTATTCACCATTAAAATTATTATCCTTTTCCAATAGTTACACCAGCGAGTCCACTCTGCGCCAGCACGAGAAAAAGCACGCCGAGGTTCCCAACTTCAACGCCAGAATGAAGTCCAACATTCGCAGTTACTACACGGTCGTGGAGTCCGCGGACGGCGGCCCGCCCAAGAAAAAGTGCAACCAGTGCGATTTGGTAGTGAGCAACATCAGCATGCACCTCAAGTACAAGCACTTCCCGCGGGCAACGTATCCGTGTGAGCAGTGCGAGCGGGAATTTCGGGACATAAAATCGCTCTCGGTGCACAAGCTGGAGCACACCGTGGGGAAGTTTCTCAAGTGTCCCATCTGCGACCGGGAGTTTAACGAGCGGCGAAATCTGCTGTCGCACCTAAAGACGAAACAGCACCGGGACCATCCGCTGGCGCAGCGGCTCGACTGGCTGGACGCGATGTATCCGGCGGGGCGAACGCCGCTTAGTGAGGGGCCGCTCAAGGTCGTTATCGACGTGCCTTTTGGGGACGATTTGGTTAAGGATGAGGATCGGAATTAGATTCAAATATGCATCTAAATATTTTTTAAACATTAATTGAAATTTAAACTAACATCAAGTTTTAAATTGGCACAAATCCCGTTTATGTTCGTTTGAAAAAATACACTGGATTGGTTAGGCAAAATAATGAATAAAATTAACCTAAAATGTACTTCCTCGTTTCTTAACTAAACCCATTTCAACGTGCAACCTTGTTGACAGATCGACAAACTAAAATGTCAAGTTAAACTATGCAAAACATCGTAGTTCCAGAAAATAATTTAAAATTCTTGCAAAATCGAAATGGATTTTACGAAAATTTGCCGCCTGTGCCTGGAGGAGAAAGTGCCGATGCGGGAAATATTCAGCGGTGGTGAAAACAACTCGCTGAAAGAAATTTTCAGCCAAATCCTACAAATCGAGGTAGGTTTGTTGTGCACCACCCCCCAGTAAGCAAACACTCCGACAGACGCCCGACGTCGGTCGGACTTGTGTTAAAACTTACGAAAATTGGATTTTTAAAATTTCACAGATCTACGAAGATGACCAGCTGCCACAGCAGCTGTGCGAGGAGTGTGTCGCCGCGGTCACCAAGCTGGACGAAACGATCGGGACGTACCGGGAGAATGACGAAAGGTTGCGGAAGATGCTGTACGAAACAGGTTCGGTTACGGTCAAGGAAGAGCTGGTGGAAATGGAAGCCGAGTATCTGATGGAACCGGAAGTGTGAGTTGGGTCTGACTTTTGTAGGGAAATTAATTGTAAATTTATGTATCTTTTAGAACTTCGGACGGGCTTGAACAAACGGAGAAGGGGGAGGAGCATGTCGAAAGTTTGGAGACTCCAAGCGAATTCGAGAACAAAGATTTTAAAGTCGAATTAGCTATCAAGGAAGAGACCAAAAAGTCGAAACCCAAACGAAAACCCGGTCGTCCACGCGTTCGGCCCGTTAAAGAGCGTAGAAAGGGCGTGTTGGGGCGACGCAAGAAAAATGAGGAGTTTCTAGATACGCCCAAAAAGGGTGACTTTCGGTGTTACGTTTGTAGGAGCGACTCGTTTGGTAACGCGGAAGCACTCTTGGTTCATTTGGGCGAGCATTCCGGGGAGCTTCCGTACACGTGCAAAATTTGCGTCCGCAAAACTGTGGTCATCACGAACGTTTCAACGCTCAACGTGCACAAGAAAATGCACGCCAATCCGGTGCCGTGTCCGCACTGCGACAACTGTCTCGCCAACAAAAGAAGCCTTGATCTGCACATCACGATGCAGCACCAGGAGCTGGCCCCGGACGCCACTCCGTCGACCTGTTCGGAGTGTGGAAAGGTTTTCCTTAACGCGAAGGCCCTTAGGTTTCACATGAACTCGCACGATCAACCAATGGCTTGCGAAGTTTGCGGCAAGGTGTTCAAAACTAAAATGCTGCTCACGCGGCACGTTAACAGAGTGCACGGCAATGCCGACCGAGTTGAGTGCCACATTTGCCACAAAACACTCATTACTTTGCATGCCCTGCAGTCGCACATTTCTACTATGCACTCCAACGAACAGTTCAAGTGCAAGTACTGTCCGAGACTGTAAGTTTGAATCGTAAAACTTGTTTTGAAAATATTCTAATTGAACCCATTTCCCAGCTACCCCTCCAAGACCAGCTTGACCTACCACGAGAAGCAGCACGAACTCAAACCGAACTACACCGAAACCATGTCCAACCACTGGCGCCAGTACTACACCGTGGAAGGCGAAAAGGGCTCCGAAGTCAGGACCTGCACCCTGTGCGGCCTGGTGCTGGGAAAAGCCATCGGCAAACACTACACGAACAAGCATTTCCCCCAGGCCAAACGGGAGCATCGCTGCGACCAGTGCAGCGCCGTGTTCCGCCACAAAAAGGACCTCGAGGTGCACGTGCTGGAGCACACGCACGGGAAGTTCCTGAAGTGTCCGATCTGCGGCAAAGAGTTTGCCGAGAAGCGCTATCTGGTGTGGCACATGAAAACCAAAAAGCACAAGGACCACCCGCTGGCGCAGTCGCTGGACTGGATCGAGTCGGACCTGCCGGCGCCGTTGCCGAATCTAGTGGAGAAGAAGGAGGAGAGTCGGGAGGAACGCGTCATTGTGGAGGCGATCATACCGGACCAGACGGTTAGCTATAGACCCTTGATGTATTGAGTTGTTTTATGTTTTGCAGTGGAAAATAAAGTTAATAAAAGCAGAATAAAAACCTGTACGAGGTTTTGTTTCAATAAAAGTTTGCATTGAAAAAAAAAAACTTTGATTTTCTCAATTCCACAAAAATCTTTTGTTGCTGAGAAAAAGTTGCTTTGATAGCGTTGATTCAACAAAAAACTTGATTTTCAAATCTACTAAACGTTTTGTTTATTCAAATATGCTTTATTTTTCTGCATGTAGAAAAAGAAAACGTTTATAAATCCTCCGTAGAGATTAAGCTGAAAATTTCAAATAAACTTTCTTAAATTATCTCATCGAACTTATAATCGCCTAATGTTCTTTTGGAAAAATCGACTGGATTGGTTGGACATGACCAACCGCAGATTAACGATAAATGAATAAATTTTACCCAAAAAGCATGTTTCATCTTCATATCGGTTTTCACCGTTTTCACTAAATCCAGTTCAACGTGCAACCCGTGTTAACCGTGTTGACAGATCGTCATCGCGAAACGAGAATGTCAAGTTGAACTTTGCCAAGCATCGCTGTTCCGAAAAAAAAAACGCAAATTTCTCGCGAAATCGTGATGGATTTTACGAAAATTTGTCGCCTCTGCTTGGAGGAAAAAGCGTCGCTGCGGGATGAAAATGACTCGCTGAAGGACATTTTCAGCCAAATTCTACAGATCGAGGTAGGTTTGCTGTTTACGCCTCCCAGTAGGTAAGCGCCTCTGACGGATGCCCGACGTCGGGCGGACTCAGGTAAAGACCGACGTTGTTGATCAACAGCCATGAACCCGACTCTCTACAGTCTACACCATCCTCATCTTCGGTGTACCAATGATCGATGGATAGGTGCCCACAGCACGGAAAAGTGCAAAGCAGGAGAAACGGAAGCCAAGAAGTGTGTAAACTGCTCTGGATCTCACGAGGGCTGTGCAAAACGTGCGCAGTTCATCCAGTCGAGGCAGCAGGCGTCCACGCCGAAGCCGCCAGCATGGAAGAAGGACAAACAGACTCCGGCAGGAGCCGCGTTTACCGCGGCGGATTTTCCTCCGCTACCTGGAGCGGTGCCGTCCGTTGAACCGGAAAATAAACATCCTCGTCCCGCAGGAAGAAGTCGAGAAGATACTGGCGCCGGCGCCGGTGCAACCCCGAAGGAGCAACAAGGCGAACGGAAGCTGTACAGCGAGTCGGAGCTGTGGGCCATTTACCGAGAATACAGAGTACGCTTGAGGCAGTGCAAGACACCCGAGGAACAGATTGATGTGATCGCACACTTGTTGACACATGGCGCGGGAAAATGATCATCTACTTCAGTTACGTTTTTTTTTTCTTTTATTATTTTTGTACCATTGACCCTCGGTCCTAACCTGGTCGCAGCATTCTTTGCGGATGATACTGCATTGCTAGCTTCGAGCACAGAACAACCTCAAAAGTTTCAGCGGAAGTGGAGCATCAAGCTGAACACAGTGAAAACCCAGTCCATCTTCTTTAGGTCGAAGGTAGCAGCAGCCGTTTGCCGACAAGTTGGCGACCTGTCTGTACCAGCTGATTGTCAAGATCTGGGACACAGAACAACCATCACAATTCTCAATTCTGTCGTCTGTCGGAGTGAGCAAAGGATTTTGCTGGTGCGTTCCAGGTCGGTTTCGTGGAGGGGAAATCGACGACGGATCAAATATTTTCGCAAGTACCAGATCCCGATGCGCTAACTGTTTATCGATTTCAAAGCAGAGTACGACTCGATCGATCGCGAAGAGCTATGGATCATGTACGAGAACGGCTTATCCGGGAAGCTGATCAGACTGGTGAATTAAAGATGAATGGGGCACGGTGCAGCGTAAAAAAAAAATCAGGGGTATTGTACGACCCGATCGAAGGTGTTATGAGGCGGGCGGGCTTCAACATGCGAGGCACGACGTGCAAGGTGGTTGAACGAAGTATAAAAGTGTGAGGGTTCCGAGTTAGAATTTGGATGGAAAAGCCCTTTCTCTCTCAATAGCATGTCAGAAAATGCCACTTTTCCACAAAATCAAGAACAAAAGTGTGTTTTTTACAGATCTATGAAGATGACCAGCTGCCACAGCAGCTATGCGAGGAATGTATCACCACGGTCACCAAACTGGACGAAACGATCCGGACGTACCGGGATAACGACGAAAAGTTGCGGAAGCTGCTGTACGAGTCAGGCCATGTTATGGTCAAGGAAGAGCTGGCGGAAATGGAAGCCGAGTATCTGCTGGAACCAGAAATGTGAGTTAGATACTGAGATTAGTACGGAAATCAATACTTGAAGAACTTGTGTATCTTTCAGAGAGTTGGAGGGAAACGAGCAAAAGGAAGCGGAAGAGGTTGATCAACTGGAAAGCTCGGAGAATTCAAAGGAGAAGGTTGATGTCAAAGTTCAGCCTGTAAAGAAAAGAAAAAAGGACAAGAAAAAGGATCAGTTTCCAGTCAAGCCCATCAAGGGCGACATCCGGTGTTACGTTTGTCGGAGTGCCCCGTTTGATACCCCGGAAGCACTTTTGGTTCATTTGGTCGAGCATTCCGGGGAACTTCCGTACACGTGCACACTTTGCGTCCGCAGCACTGTGGTCATCACAAACGTCTCGACGCTAAACGTGCACAAGAGAATGCACGACAATCCCACGCCTTGTCCGCACTGCGACAGCCGTTTCTCCAACAAAAGCAGCCTTGACCTGCACCTCACGATGAAACACCAGGATCTGGCCCCGGATGCAACCCCGTCCAACTGTTCCGAGTGTGGAAAGCTATTCCTTACTAAGAAAGCTCTGCGATGGCATATGAACTCGCACGACCCTCCAACACCTTGCGAGGTGTGTGGGAAAATTTTCAAATCTAAAAAACTGCTCGGGCGACACGTTAGCAAAGTGCACGAAAAAGCAGAACAAGTTGAGTGCCACATCTGCCACAAAAAACTTGTCACTTTGACCGCCCTTCGGGCGCACATTTCTGTTATGCACTCTACCGAGCAGTTCCAGTGCAAGTACTGTCCAAGACTGTAAGTTTAGTTTGCCTTTCTTGAGTTGAAATGTTCTAAAATGACGTCTTTTCCAGCTACCCATCCAAGACCAGCTTGACCTACCACGAGAAGCAGCACGAACTCAAACCGAACTACACCGAAACCATGTCCAACCACTGGAAACAATACTACACAGTGGCAGGCAATGTCAAGACGTGCAACCTGTGCGGTGAAGTGCTAGCAAATCCTATCCGCACACACTACACGACCAAGCATTTCCCCCAGCCTAAACGGGAGTACCGCTGCGAGCAGTGCAGCGCCGTGTTCAAGAAGAAAAAAGATCTCGAGGTGCACGTGCTGGAGCACACGCACGGGAAGTTCCTGAAGTGTCCGATCTGCAGCAAAGAATTTTCCGAAAAGCGCTATCTGTTGTTGCACATGAGAACCAAACAGCACAAGGATCACCCGCTGGCGCAATCGCTGGACTGGATCGACTCGGAACTGCCGTCGCCGAAGCTCCGCGTGGCCAGAAAGGTAGATCGCGTCGCTGTCGAGGCGATCTTACCGAACCCGGTGAGCTACAGACCGCAACCCGGCGTTGATTCTGCAGGCGCACAACACTTTGTGCCTGCTCAACATTTTAACCATCCGCATTGGCGAGAAAGGCCCAACCCAAATGGGCCGTCCCATCCGTATCCCAATTATCATCAGCTGTGAGTCGGCACATTGAATTGTTCTTTGTTTAAAAATGCTAAATAAAGTGACTTTAATTCGCATTTTTCCTCATTCGACTTTCGATTCTTTTGAAATCCAAAATTAAGCCCTAAAAGTTGATTCGTTGAAAAGGTCCCAAAGTAGTCAATGCTCTGCCTAAAACTTACGCATTGTTCACCGCAAAAGCTCCCGCAACTAAAAACAATACCAACCTGCTCAACTTCCCCTCGCCGTGTACCGACCCAATTTGACAGCTGTTTTCGTGAAGAAAGAGTGCACTTTGCCGTGAAGTTTCCTCCCTTGTTTACCGGAAGTTGCCGCGGCCCAGTCACCACGATGGACTTTGCCAAAATCTGCCGCCTGTGCCTGCAGGAACGAGGCCGGATGCGGAACGTGTCGGAGTACCAAAGTGACTTCTTCAAGATCATCTTCAGCAGCATCCTGCAAATCGAGGTGAGTGTACGCGCAACCCGGTGAGGAACGCTAGGGCGATGGGAGTGGGATGTCGGGCTGACGTTGTGGGGGTGGTCGACAAAGCTGTAGTCCTGGTCGATTTTGACGTTGAATAACGTTTTACTCGAGAGAATGACATGTTAGATTTCAAACGCTTTCATCTTCCTTCAGAGGAATAGAAATGGTACAAATTTAGCAGTATTCGATTCTAAATTGGTATAGCAATTTTCTTTTAGAATTCCAACATTGGCAAAACAATTTTTACTATTGAAAAAAAAGCATTATTTTGAAATGTTTCAAAAAGCCAAGTAAAATGAGTGCTTCTCTAACAAGGATGTGAACTTCAAGTACCTAGAATGAATAAAGTTTTGAAGGGAATTTAGCGTTTACCAAACCATGTCTTTGGATAAACTAATGGTACGTTCGTTTGATGGCTAGTTCCACACTGAGTGCCGCACTCAGAGCTGTCAAAGTGTTTGTTTGAAGAAACTCGCGCTAGTTCCGCACGAGTTTCGCCGCCATCTTGGAACTGAAACTCTAGTGCCGCACTCGATATTTTTTCAGTTTCATGCGAGTTCCACGCACACTGAAAAATGACGTTCGATTGAACCAAAACTGGCACCGACGAGTGCGGCACTCAGTGCCGCCCCGGCTGTTCAAACGAACGTACCATAAAATAGCATGAAGTACGTTATTCAATGCCATCCCGGATATGTCGCGGCATAGCTTCTCTGACTTTTATTTTAAATCAGGTCATTCCGGACGACCAGCTGCCGCAAAAGATCTGCTGGCAGTGCATCTCTGCGCTAACGAAGCTCAACAACACGGTTCTGGAGTTTCGGAGCAACGATCTGAAGCTGCGCAACCAGCTGCGTCAGATGGCTCAGGTCAAGGTGGAAATCGCCGAAGACGAGCAGGAAGTGGATCCGATTTCGATCATGTGAGATTGTTTAGGGTTGATTTGGGGAGTTGAGGGTTTTGATTTTTTTTTTCTTTTGATAGAAAATGTGAAGCTGTTGAGGTGGCTCCAGATGAAACCACAACACAACAGGATGAGGACAGTGAAGCTACGTTGGACGCCGATGAGCAAGACGATGTAATTAGCCCTGCATATGAAGAGCACGAGGGGTACCAACCAAGTGAATTGGTTGAGGTTGATTTAACGGTGAACGGAGCAGGATCTGTGCAAAACAAAATCCCCGAGATAATAAATCCCAAGGGAAAGCCTGGTCGTCCTCGGGTGCGACCCATAATAGTGCGGCGGAAGGGAGTTTTTGGGCGTCGGCCCATTCATCCCAGAGATCCGAAAGCGCCGCGCAAAGATGAGAAACGCTGCTACATCTGCATGAGTGATATCTTCGAAAGCGCAGAGGCACTATTTTACCACTTGAACTCACATGCCGATCAGCTGCCGTACACGTGCACGATCTGTGTGCGGGAAACTGTCGTTATCAAACAGATCACCACGCTGAACATCCACAAAAGGATGCACCTACTGCCGGTGGCGTGTTCGCACTGCGACAAGCGATTCGTCTCCGATTCCAGCTTGAAGATGCACCTGACAACTCAGCATCAGGAACTCGATGCAACGAGTGCCGCACCCATGCCGTGTCCTACGTGTGGCAAAGAGTTCCTCTCTGAGAAAGCGCTCAAATTCCACATGCACTCCCACAACCAGCAGGGCAGCTGCGAAATCTGCGGAAAAGTGTACTACGCGAAACATAAGCTGAAACGACACATTCAGCGAGTTCACGAAAAGTCTACCAAAGTCGAGTGTCAAATTTGTCACAAAACGTTAAACGGGTTGGATGTACTGCAGAGTCACATGAAACATATGCATTCGGACGAAAAGATGCAGTGCAAGTACTGTCCAAGAACGTGAGTTGTTTTTGTTTTGTGTCATTCAAGTTAAACTAAAAGCATATTATTTTTCAGATATACATGCAAGGCAAGCTTGCTGCATCACGAAAAGCGCCACGAAACCCTGCCCGAGGGGAAAGAAATAAGCAAAGACTGGAAGGAGTACTACACGTACGTCGATGACGAAAGCACCAACGGTGTCCGCCGGAAGAAGTGCAACCTGTGCGGCATCGTGGTGCTGGGCATCGGCGCTCATCTAACGCAGGTTCACTTCCCAAAAAAGTTCGCCTGCGACCTGTGTGAGGCCGAGTTTCGCGACAAAAGAGCGCTGGCCGTGCACAAGCTGGAGCACAGCAAGGGCAAGTTCCTCAAGTGTCCCATCTGTGATCGTGAATTCACCGAGCCTCGCTATCTGATGAACCACCTGAAGACAAAGAAGCACCGCGACCATCCGCTGGCGCAGAACACCGAGTGGCTTAACGAAATGACTTCTTCGGTTGTTAAGACGCCCAAAAGAACGCAATTGAAGACCGCAACCAGGCCGCCGCAAGAAGATGAACACCAAGTCGCAGTGGATGGGCTTGAAATGTTTGAGCAAGACTGGAGTGATTCAATTTGAGCTTTTTAGTGTGTCTTCGTGTTTGTTTGAATAAAACTTATTAAAAACGGCGGACAAATTTGATGCAGAGAAAATCAGAATAAACCGATCCTTTGTTGAGACATGTCCTGTGCTGTTTGTGTCCCGTCGGAATTCTTGCGTTTCGCTTAAAATAAAGTCGACATAAAATTAAATAATTTTGTCGACAAACTGTTCAAATGCGACCCCGCGAAAATTTCTACTGGGACGAATGTTTACACAAGGCGGACCTACCCAACTTTGCGTAGCTTAAATTAACCCTCAAAATAGTCATTTTCCCGCAACCGTGTACGGAGTGCAGCTCGAATTTGACAGCGGCCGCGGAGCTGTTTTCGTTTCGTCGAACATTTTCCGAATATTTCCTGCTCAACCAGGTCAAATTGTGCTCCACGATGGATTTCGAGAAAGTTTGTCGCCTGTGCCTGGAGGAGAGGGAGCGGTTGCGGCCGATTACCGCCGGCGAGGACACTTTTCTGCGTGACATTTTCCGTAACATTTTGCAGATTGAGGTGAGTGTGCGGGGTTGCCAGTGAGAAATGGTTGACCGACGTTGGGGCGATGTCTGGGGGGTTTGGCGTTGTGTCAAAATTTAAATGTAAACAAATCGGGGGTGGGTTGTGTGGGGTAAAGTGGACGTTTTCAATAATTTTGAAGAATAATTATTTTTTTCTTTGAAAGGTGTATCCAAATGATCAACTGCCGCAAAACATTTGCGCAACGTGCGTAACTTCGCTTATAAAACTTCACAGCACGATTGAACTGTTCCGGGCGAACGATTTAAAGCTTCGCAATCAGTTGTACGGATTTGTTGAGGTCAAAACGGAGATCATTGAGGAAACGGTGGAACCGGCACCGTTACCAAATCCGTAAGTTTAAGGAAAACTAGAATTTGGATGATGTAAAAATATTTCTGATTTTTTTAGCAAAAAAGAAGATGAACAGGAGGAAAACGGTGAACTGCCGGAGGCAGAGTACTTGGATGAGGATTTACTCGTGGATCCCAGTGAGATCAAAAGTCCAGAATACGAGGACCTTAAAGGCTTCACTAAAAACGAGGATCAAGACGAATCTGATTTGGACATTACAGCTGATTGGAAGGTGCCAACAGACGAGAGTGATTCTCAACTGGAACGTCCCAAGCGAAAGCAGGGTCGACCGCGGGTTAGACCGATGAAACAGCGGCGAAAGGGCGTCTTCGGTCGGCCCCGAACTAACTTTAGAGATCCAAACCGGCCACGTAAAAACGATCACAAGTGCTACATCTGCATGAGTGAATCGCTGGGAAGTTCCGAAGCGCTCTTTGTCCACTTGAGTTCACACACCGACCAGCTGCCGTACACGTGCACCGTGTGCGTGCAGGAAACGGTCGTAATAAATCAAGTCACCACGCTGAACATCCACAAAAGGATGCACCTACTGCCGGAGAAGTGCCCGCACTGCGACAAACGCTTCAGCGGCAAACACAACATCGAACTACACATATTAATGCTGCACCAGGAGCTCGCACCGCAAGACGAAAGCCCCGCACCGTGCCCCACGTGTGGCAAGGTGTTCCTGTCGGAAAAGGCTCTGCGATTCCACATGCACTCGCACAATCAAAGAATTGCGTGCGAAATCTGCGGCAAAATGTACCACTCGAAAACAAAGCTCCGTGTTCACATTCGACGGGTGCACGAAAAAACCGGCAAAGTGGAGTGCCACATTTGTCACAAAATGCTGAATTCGTTGGATGCGGTTCAAAGTCACATCAATATTATGCACACAAATGAGAAGGTTCAGTGCAAGTACTGCCCGAAGACGTAAGTGTTACATTTAATATTATCCCAGAAAAGATCCTTAAAAATACGTTTCTTCCAGCTACACCTCGAAAACGAGCCTCCGCCTGCACGAAAAGCGCCACGAAACCATCCCGGAGGGTAAGGAAATGTCCAACGACTGGAAGCAGTTCTACACGTTCGTGGAAGGCAACGAGGACCTGAAGCCGAGTGCCCGCATGAAGCGGTGCAACCTGTGCGGCGCCACCGTGCTGCAAATCGGAACCCACCTGGCCAAGCGCCACTTCCCGAAGGAGTTCCGTTGCGCGCAGTGCGAAACAAACTTCAGCGACCGGAAGGCGCTGGAGGTGCACATGCTGGAGCATAGCGTCGGGAAGTTCCTCAAGTGTCCCATCTGCGAGCACGAGTTTACCGAGCGAAAGTATCTGGTGAAGCATCTCAAGACCAAAAAGCACCGCGACCATCCGCTGGCGCAGAACACCGACTGGCTCGACGCCAAGTACCCGTCGACGGTGCCGAAGCGGATCAAGTCGGAGGGTGGCGCGGTGCAGGAGGTGCAGAGCGCGGTGGAAAGCATTGGGGCGTTTGTGCAGGAGTGAACAAGTGGGCGGGGGAACTCTGCGCTTGAGTTAATGTTTTAATAATTGTATATGATTATGAATAAAATTTTGATGAACCAAATTATTTTACTATTTTGACCACAGTTACCTATGTATTACAATCTCTTTTTTGTAAAATACGCTAAAAATCCATTTCTGATAACTTTTTTTCAAATGCAAAAAAAAATCTAAATAGACTTAACGCCATTATGCGATGTATCGAACTATGGAGTCCTGGTCAAAGAAGAGACTTTCTGTATTTTTTCAAATTTCCAACCCCCCCTTCAAAATTGGTTCGAAAAATCAGGGGGCAAACACAATATTTTTTCAAGAAACTTCAAAATTTCCATGAAAACAGAAGTTTAATCAACTGAAAACAAACAATAGCATGTTTGGGCTCGTTTAAAAATGTTTAAAATTTTAATTAAATTCCGATGCACCGCAAGAAAAAATCATTCGTAAAAAATAAAATTTTCGTCAATACTTAGATATTTTGGAAACTAATGATTGCAAAACAACTGGACATGTGTATAATGACCCCCCCCCCCCACCCCCCTTTGACTTTGGTCGGAGTCGAGGGACATGAACTTAAAAAAATATTTGCAACTGCCTTACTTTAGAAAACACAACGATCAAGCTTGTTATTCTGAGAACATTGCAACTTTGTGCATAAACAAAATGTGAAATATGGATTTTAAACTAATTTAGAAAATATAAAATGAGCACGTCCTTTCTTAACAGAAAGCAAATCTAGTTAGAGAGCAAAGCAAAGAGCAAAGGCATTTTCGATGATCCATTGTGCAGGCTTGTTACGGGAGAGTCGAAAAAAAATCCGCGCCGACCTAAAACCCGAAACCGCGCGAAATCCGCGCCATATAAAAAATTATCGCGACCAACATTTAAGAAATTTTATTTTTAATGAAGAAAAATTAATTCAGAAAGTATTTGATAAAAAAAAAACAAACTCGTTTTATGTTTCAAGGCTCCAAAAGAATGAAAGCAATAAATCCCTTTTTAAAAAAATACCTCAAGAGACGGTCAAGGCAAGGATCATGAAAAAAAATCTTCAAAATAGAAAATACAATATTTAAAAATCTAAAAAAAAATACTTCAAAAATATAAGCTCAAAAATAAATAAAAAACTAAAACTTGGCTATGATAAAATTGAAATTTCGAAAGTCTTAAAATTCAAAATCTAAGAAATTTTATACAGTTTGTATTCCAAAATCCTCGCTAAAATTTAACTCCGAAAGAAATTTCATTTCCGATATTTAAAATATTGTCTTCTCATAATTTCGAAATCTCTAACATAAAATATTACTTCAAAAATTTTGGCATACGAGAATTAAAAAAAATAAGAATTTAAGCATTTAAGAATTTAAGAACTTAAGCATTTAAGAATTTAAGAATCCGCGTCAATTTAAGAATTTAAGAATTCTAATATTATTTGAGATTTGAGTTTTTTTTTGTTTTCTAAATTGTTCTGAATTTGATATTTTTTAGATTTCAATTTTTGATTTTTTTTAATCTTTTCCCAAATTTTTGGTTTTTTGAATTTCAGATTTTTAAAATTTTGAATTCAGATGTTCAGATTTTTTAAATTACAATTTTAGAAAATTCGAAAAATTTTGAATATGAATTTTGATTTTTGTTGTTTGAAAAAAACTATTAAAACAAAAAAAGTTTCGAATTTTTTAATTTTTGAAGCTTTGAATTTGGAATGTTTTGATCTTTTTATTTTCGCCAAGAATGTTTAAATTTAGAAAAAAAAATATTTCTGCGGATTAAATCCCATTTAAAATTCGAAAGTGGAGGTCAGCTTCTGTCACGTCCAATCAAGCTCATATTTGGCGCCCATCAGAACAAGTCCCAATAATCGTTTTTGTTACACACTCCAATAGAGTGAAAATCTCATTGCTAACTTATTTAAAAGTTTTAACTTTTAATTCGACTGTATAATTTCTTTCATTTTGTCGTTCTCGTGAAACCGTGTACGTCTAAGTCCAAAATGTAAACAAACGTCGTGGGGGTCCACGACGTCAATCAAAACAGAACGTGTCCGCAGCCAGGACTTGGACGCGGATACCTTCGAAGGAGGATGGTGCGGAACAAGGTTAGGGGATTAGGGGAAAGTTGGTTTTCAAAAGGATGAGGCCAGCTTCCTGCCGGATCTGCAGCTGTTTCACGACCGAAATGGGTTAGAAGGAAGCTTGGGTGTCTGGTGGCGTTTGTGTTTGATTTTGTTTGTTTTTGTAGGACGCCGTTTATGCGGATGTGAATTTGCACCGGTTGTATTCGATAAAGTTAATTTTAACGGTGAGGAGAAGGATCCGACGGAAGAGGGAAACGACGAGAAGCGATCGGAGGTGGTCAGCGCGGTGCCGGCGGTTTACGACCATCAGCAGCATTATGTGCCGGAAGTGATGACGGGACAGTGTGGGATGTCCTGAGGGTCCGCAGTCCATTTCTTGGTGCGGGACATGTTTGACGAGTATTACATAAACATCCGGAAGAACAGTTTGCACCAGTTCTGGAAGAACCGTGGGTACGAAAGCCGCAGGTCCTGAAGCTGTCGTACTTGGATTACTTCCAGAGGTTGGAGCGATATCCGACGAACCTGATCAAGAACATCTACCTGGAATACCGAAGAAGTCACCGGTGAGTATTGAGAATGTGTTCAGTGTCTAGCCAATTTAATTTACTTTCAAACTCTTTCAGCAACTCCCGCCCGCAAACTCTCAACTCGCGACGGCGCAGCTTCGGCCGGATGAACTGGCAACATCTGTGCCATTCTCGAAGGAGGACGATGTGATCGGGAACTATCGGTTCAGGCGCTTCACTTCCCAGTCGAAAAACGTCGACTTACCTTCCCGAATTATCCAATGGCCAACTCCTCCAAGCCAGTCCTGATGATGGCCGGCAACGAGACCACCCTGTTCTCTACATCGCTGTCGCGCTCCAAAATGTAGGCCGCGATGTTAAGCAGCATAAGCAGCAGTTTTAATATTAAAATAAAAATATAAATAAAATTCATCACATTTTTCGAAAATCATCACTGTAATGTTAAATGTTATTTATTGTTGCCATAAAAAGTTTCTTCTTATAATAAAAGTAAAAAACTTTTTCCGATACAACGATTTTGTTCCAGAAGTGCATGGTAGTATCAAAAACTTTCCAACTTTTAAATTAAAAAGTTTGACCTTTCTACGAATATTCACCAACGCGAACTTTTAATCCAACGAACGATCTTTTTAAATATAGAGTATTTTTTCTTTGTGTGTACTAAGAAAATACAATCAATCATTTTCACAAGAAAATTAAATTGATAAAAAATATGATATTCTTGCTCTGAAAGGAAAATGACAAATTATCGTAATTCCTGATTATATTTTTCTTAATAACTTGAAAGTAATTCTCTCTCAATTAATTTATTTATCAAAATAGTCATCCGCGCGAAATCCGCGCCTGAGCAAAATTAGCCAGCAAATCCGCGCCAGATCCGTCCGTAACAACCCTGATTGTAATATATTTTTTTTTATATATAGAAATAATTCGTTTCAATTTAAATATATACAGAGAAAAATACAAAATTGTCTTTTTTTTTTTTTAAATACAAACTTTGTTTAACTCTCCGAGAACCCATTGCACCCCGATTGCCCCCGACGTCACCCTTTCCAACTGACAGATCACGCCAGTGTGTTTATATTCATCTGTCACTCGCCATCGTCGTCGTCGAGCCAACAGAGCAGCAGCACCAGATTTTTCTTCCAACGATGGAGGACGATTCCGCGGTGGCCGCCGCCGCCGCCGAGGCGCTTCCGGACGTGAAACAGTCGCTGGATTTCGAGAAAATCTGTCGCCTCTGCTGCGAGGAGCGCTTCCGGATGCGGACCATTCTCGCCACCGAGGGGGACTACGCGCTGGGGAAGATTTTCAGCGAGCTGCTCCGGATCGAGGTGCGGGCGAGGGGGGAAGGAGTTTCTCTAGTTTGGGTTGAAATGTGTTTGTTTTTGCTTTTTAAGGTTTATCCCGACGATGGGCTGCCGCAGAAGGTTTGCAAGGAGTGCGCCAGGAATATCGTCAAGATGTTCGAGGCCGTCGAGTACTATCGGGCGAATGACATGTCCCTGCGGAAGCATCTGGTCGGAACGGTGGAGATCAAGGAGGAGGAGGAGGAAGTGGACATGGACTCGCCCAACGTTATACAGCAGCTGTAAGTTGGGTTGGGGGATGGTTTGGAGCAACTGCTGTATGAATGAAATTTTATGATTTACAGGAAAATTGAAATGCTCAGCGAACCTTCAGCAGCGCCGGTGAAGAGCGAATATCGCGAAAGACAGCAGCGACAGACGCTCGAGCAGGATTATGAGGACGATCCGACCTGGGAGTTTGGGGACAGTTTGTATCCGGGCAACGAGGACGAAGACGATCGGCAATCTTCCTCATCTTCGTCGTCGTCGTCTTCCGACAGCAGCGATGGCTCGGTCGACGGAGACACGTCCGACTCGGACGCTTCGGAAGAAATCAAGCCCAAGAAGCGAGGTCGTCCACGGGGCAAAACCAATAGAGGACGTCCGCGGGGATCGGGCGGAAAGCGTGGCCGTCGCAAAACCAAAGTGGACAATCCGAGTCGGCCACGTAAAAACGACCACAAGTGCTACATCTGCGGTTCGGAACCGCTCGGCTCGGCAGAAGCCCTGGTGGCTCATCTGAACGAACACACGTCCGAAGTTCCGTACACGTGTCCAATCTGTGTCATGCAAACGATCGTAATTACCAGTGTCAACACGTTGAACATCCACAAACGGATGCACCTGAATCCGTACAAATGTGACCACTGCGATCGTCGTTACAGCGACCGGAACGCGGTCGATTTGCACATGCAAATGCAGCACACGGGCGCCAACGATCCGTGTCCGTCGCCCTGTTCGTACTGCGGCAAGATCTGTCCGACGCGGCTGTCCCTGCGCTATCACGAGCGAAGTCACCAGACGGCCGTGGCCTGCGAAATCTGCGGCCGACTGTTCGCCGAGAAGCACAAACTCAAGCAGCACATCCGCCGGAAGCACGAAAAGATCCGCGAGCACGAGTGCCACCTGTGCCACAAGAACTTCTCCTCGCTGGACTCGGTTCACACCCACATCCGGACGATGCACTCGAACAACGAGTACAAGTGCGAGTACTGCAGTCGAACGTAAGTCATTTCGCTGAAAACCTCCTTCCCACCAAGATCCAGGGTGGCCACTCAAGTCGGGAATTCGCTAAAATCCGCCAAAAATCGAGAATAAGTCGGGAATTTGGGTTTTTTTGTCAGAAAGTCGGGAATCACAAGCATACATGCTTGGAAAAAATCTAATTCTTGAATAATTAAAATTTTGTAGTTTTCAAATTTAACTCTCAATTCTTCTTTAGTAACTTAATTTAAATTTAGTGTTCCTTTCCTATTTGAGAATGATTTTTTTTAACATTAAAAATTCCTAATAGACACTGGATGTATTTTACAAAGATTTTTGTAATATTTTTTTATGAATCAATTTTTTTTATTGTTTTGTTTATCAAACATTACCCCTTATTCTTACTCTAATTTAAAACATCAACAATGTTAATGAAAAACTGATCTAAAAATTGAGCCTAATTTTAAAGATTATGGCTAGCATAAACGTAGGATTCTGTTTCATTTTATCACATCGATTAAATATTTGAAAAAAAAAATCCCAACTTGAGTTTGGCAATGTTGTAAATATTTTTGATTGTTGAACTAAGTCATTTAACATATTTTTTTCCAAATGATTCCTTTGAACTTTTTTGTCAGTTTGGGTAAATTACTCTACATAAAGCTTGATTTGTAATTATCGGAAAACCTAAAAAGTAAAAATCCATTCAAAAAAGTGTAACGTTTTGCCTATCTATTTTTGCCTTCCTCACCTTACTGAGGAAAGGCTATAAAATCACTCGAAAAATGAACTTCTTAATTCGACCTCGTAGACCCACCTTCACGTATACCTATCGACTCAGAATCATGTTCTGAGCAAATGTCTGTGTGGATGTGTGTAGGAGGGTGGACAAAAAAATTGTCACTCGATTATCTCCGGACTGGATGAACGGATTTTGACCGTATTAGTCTCATTCGATCCGTCTTGGGGTCCCATAGGTCTCTATTTAAAATCAGCAAGTTTAGTTAAGTACTTTAAAAGTTATGCTAAAAAAACCATTTTGGCGTATGTCCGGAAGATTGTAAAAAGGGTGGTTTTTGCAAGAAACCCTATCATGTTATACATTTTCAGAAAGGTATTAAAAAGACCTTTCCAATGAGCCCAAAACATTGGAGATCTGACAAACCTATCAAAAGTTATTACCACTTAAGTGTTATTTATATACTTTTTGGAGGCCGGATCTCAGATATTTCAATGAGAATTATGTCCGGGTCCTTCATGCGACCTGTCGTTAGTTAGATAATCAAAAGACCTTTCAAATGAGCCTAAAACATCGAGGATCTGACAACCCTTTCAAAAGTTAATAGCACTTAAGTGTTATTTATACACTTTTTAGAGGTCGGATTTCAGATATTGTGATAAAAATATTGTCTGAATCTTCCATGCGAACTATCGTTGGATAGGTTTTTTTGTCAGACCTTGCCGATGAGCTAGAAATATTGAAGGTCTGCGAACCCTATCAAAAGAAATGAGTAATAAAGTTGATTTGTTAAACATGTTAAGGGGGAATGTTGCTATATTTATGAACTTATAAATGTGAGGAAGGCACCAACTACCTAAAGGTGGATTAAGTAACGTTTTTTTAATGTTTTTACAGTCACTTTTTCAATTTTTTGCTTGTTTTTCACATCTTCTGTCATAAAATGGCACCGTTATCATTTAATTTTGAAAAAAAATGCATAAAGGCATAGTCTGGGACACTACAAAAATTACTGCATACTTCTTTTTAGTTAAACTATAGGAAATGTTAGAAAAAACACAACCAAAGTTGACCCCTAAAAAAATGTCATTTTTAAAAACATTGGCAAAGTCACATAAAACAAGTAAAACTTCCCACCCTGATTTTTTCTAAAATTTTAAGAATTCTTCTTTCCAATGCTTTTTAAAGATCAAAAATTGGTAAAAAAAATGATTTTTGGCGATTTTTTAAATCGAAGCCCGTCTAAAGGCAGGGTTGGGTTGTAGAGGGTTAATACTGACAACTAGATAAATCAATAATAATTCAATAACAACATTTAAAAAGGAAACTAAGTAAAATATTTTTTTACGAATTTCTAGGCATTTTCTAAACTCATTGAATGAATAATGACAGCCAGGCCTGCAAAATGTTTCCAACCCAGCGTACACATGAAGCAAACCAAAATGTCAGTTCACTGCTAGCATGTGAGTGCAAGCCTACACTCAAAATCAGAAGTACCCTTCAAAAAGGGTTTTATCTACCCTTTATCTGTCATCCCATAGAAAAAAAACCCTTTTTGAGGGTTACTTCCACCCTTTTTTCAAGTTTACCGGTAGTAACCCTTTTCAAAAGGGTGACGACGGGTGAACTTGAAAAAAGGGTGGAAGTAACCCTCAAAAAGGGTTTTTTTTCTTTGGGATGACAGATAAAGGGTAGATAAAACCCTTTTTGAAGGGTACTTCTGATTTTGAGTGTACTGTGTCTATTCAACCACTGCCGCCTGACTTGTGCCGGTCGGCTGCTGGAGAATGAGAGACGTGAAAAATGAGCTACAATCACTCAATTCGTGTCATATGACTGACTCGTAAAATCCTCTTTAAACATTATTTTGACTATTTTCAAATATTTGAATGGTTGTAGACTGTGCAAAACACTTAAAACAACCATAACCTATATTCAAAATTACATTTCCACGCATAAATACGAACTTTTTGTGTAAAAACTTGTTTCTTTATGTGTGTGCGTGCAACGTCGAATGAGCGTTGGTCGACTACTGCCTCGCATCGCAGCTGCTCAATGAGCTAGGGCACTCACGACTGCGCCGGGTTTGTTTATGTCACGGTTTTGCGGTTCAGTGAATGGATCTCAAAAATTCGTGTCAGCGTCGTCGATTTTCGAGTCATGACCCCTGACATTTTCAGCACTGATAACAGCAATCATATTTTAAATTATTAATAAAAATTTTAATTGTTGGTTTTAACTTTTTGTCATTTCCAGTTGAAACGAAGTATCAAAAACTATACTTTTGGCAATTTTAAAAATCAGCATTGAAATTATAATTGTTATTAAGCTTTCGGTTATTTTTCAAAGGCTAATTATTTATATTTCTAATTTGAATCAAAATAATGAGTGCTTCCATTTTTTAAGGATTTTTTTTTTAATTTGTTGTTAAATTTCTTTTTTACGAAAATTGTCAATAGTTTTATTTTTTGATGGTTGATGTTGACTTTTTACAAAGAGTTTTTTTGTTTGAGATCATTCTTTACATAAGAAATGCCCATTATTTGAGATTATGGAAAAGTCGGGAAAATATCGGAAATTTCAAAATGGAATTTGAGTGGTCACCCTGAGATCCCAAAACTTCTTCATTCTTCCAGTTACACGTCCGAGCTGTCCCTGCGCTACCACAAGAAGAAGCACGAAAATGACCAAAACTACCAAGCAACCCAAAAGTGGACCCAATACTACACCGTGCTGGAGCCCGAACCCGGCGCCAAGGAGGGCGCCCAGCGCATGAAGCGGTGCAACATTTGCGGGGCCGTCGTGCAGCAAATCGGCACCCACCTCAGCAACATCCACTTCCCCAAGGAGTTCCGCTGCACGCTCTGTGACGCGGTCTTCAAACGCAAAGAAACGTACGAATCGCACGTCATGGAGCACGAGCACGGCAAAGCGTTCAAGTGTCCAATCTGCGGCAAAGAATTCTCCAGCCGCAAGCTACTCATCTGCCACCTCAAGACCAAACAGCACCGGGATCACCCGCTCGCCCAATCCCTCGATTGGCTGTACACCAAGCGGGAACGCGTACCGAAGCATTTACAACAGCAGCAACCGCCGCCAATTCAACCGCTGCCTCAGCACGTCGTCAAACGGGAAACGACCATCGTGACCGGCGTCGAGCAGACCGTCTACACGACGCCAACAACTCCAACCGTGCAAGTGATGGAACGTGGTGGACCAGCTGTGGCGACGGCGGCGGCTCCGTCCCCGATGGACATGTTCAAGGTCGGAGGAAGCGGGGTGCTCGTGTACCCGTCCGTTGTGGTGGAAACCCACACGCCGGACGTGCGCAGTCCGGAAATGGTCGTACCGGTGCCGATGAAGAGCGACAACGGGATGGTGTTGCATTCGTCGGAAATTTCTTCGATTTAACCCGGCTTGGTGGGGAATGTGTTTCGATCAAAGTAACGTACATTTGATATTTAGATAATTTAGCATACTATTAGCAATAGTAGCCGTAAATCAATCTATAACATGACTTTCTCATTTCCGTGCAACCCGCAAATATATAACAGTTAATCGTAAATAAAAATGAATAACATTGAATAACTTGATTCAGCGAAAGAACAACCCCAAATTATTGAAATTTTGAAAATATTATTTTTGCAATCCTGTTATGAAAAGACCTTCCTCTTTCTTTTATCAGTTCAACTCCCTTGTAAGATTCGGTGAAATGTGTTCCGCTCGCAGAATCCTCTCTGCAGTTAATGCAACGCAGTAGGCCCTGGCCGCTTTCATAAAAATAAAACAATTCGGGATTGCTCGAATGTACTGCAGTCAAGACTACAGTCAGTGTTCGATTAAATTAGATAAGTTTAAAATTATTGAAAGATTCGACAGCAAATTAACACATAGCAATTTTGGATTGAATACGGAACATACAAAATATTTTGCAAGAGATTTCAAAAACTCTCCGATGAGTCATCAAAGTCAAATCACGATCGTAGATCGAGAAATTACTATCAACATTTTTGATAGCATTTTTTGTTTTTTTTTATTTATCAAAACTAAAAAACTTCAAAATTATCAAACACAAAAAAAAATAAAAAAATTAAAAATATATAAAGTTTCCGTTTTGTTTTCGTTTTACGGAGCAAGGTAGCAGACGCGGCCTCAAGTCAATCGAAGTCCGATTCCTTGTGGAAAATACGGTCGTGACCGAACTAGCATACAAAAAGAACACCACACGATCAACATTGATATTTAGCCTCTTTTTGTTTTTTGTATTTATCAAATTGATAAAAATATAACGGAACTGAAATTTAAAAAAAAAAACTAAAGATGAAAATAAATATTTAAAAACTTCAAAAATATCAAACACAATAAAAACTAACAATTCACTGTATTCTTATTTTTCGTAAGATTGTATTTTTTTAAGCTTCCTGATTTTTTTAATATTTTTTTTAATGGTTTAAAGTTTTTAAATCGTTAAACTTAATATATTTTTAAAATTTTCTTATTTCTGGCTTGATAAAATTTTTAGCTCAAAATTTAGAAAATTTGTGTTTTTTCAATTTATTTTTTTTTGAATTTTGGCTGCTTTTATTGTTTCTTTTTTTCGATCGTCGGTCGTACTTTGTCAAGAAACGACGGTGGGGACCATCCATAAAACACGAGGACATTTTTTTTCAATCTCAGACCCCACCTCTCCCACCTCGTGGATAATTTACAAAAAAAAAGTGTTTATGGAGCATGGACAATCGCTGAACCACCATGTTTTACCCTCCTTCTTTCAAACGAATAAAAAAAAATATAAAAATTGAACTTCAAAAAATATTTTCAACGGCCTTAATGAATTATTTAGATAAATCTGAAATTTGTAACTTAAAAATATAAAAGTGTGTCGTATTTAGAGCTGTTTTTCCATATGTTTCTTATTGTGCTTTAAAAAGTTCACGAAATGTCAAATTTGTTTTTACGAATAATATCGTTCCGAGTGTTTTGCACGGAATCATTTGTTATTTTAATTTTTTTTACAGATTTTAGAAAGCCTTTGTATATTTTAATTTGATTTTTTTTTGTATTTTAAGGAAGGAAATTTATTCAAGGACTTCGGAAAGAAAAAATATTGATAATAAACTTTAAACTGAGGCAATCCAGGAAAACTATCCAAATTATCCCTTTAAAAGCAAACTGACAGTAAAATAATAATGTCTTGTGATGAAATATTGAAAAAAAAAAAACATTTTTTTATTTTAATAGGCAACCAATTCTTAAAATTTTATTAAAATGGGCTCGCAGAACTAAAATCAAATCGAAAGCAAGAAAATAAAAAATAAGTTTTTTTTTTGCTCATGATTCCATTATCCGAAGTCCCAAGCAAACTTTCGGATAATCGAAACTGGACTTTATAAAAATAAAAGTAAAAATTTTGAAGCAAAAAGTATCACAAAATGCTTTATACATTATTACAGAAAACTTTATGCAATATGCTCTAAATAATTTAAAATCAAAAGCGCTATATTTTCGAATAGACTGGAATAAACATTTTTTACCCATTCAGCCCTCAACTTTCAATCTTAATGCCTTAAAGCATTTAAAATATTTGAAGTATTTATAGTGTTTAAAATATTTAGGTATAAAAAATGTTTAAAGTATTTGAAATAAAAGAAGTATTTAAAGTATTTCAAGATTTTAATGTATTTGAAATAAAAGAAGTATTTAAAGTATTTAAAGTATTTGAAGTCTTTAAAGTATTTAAATTATATAAAGTATTTAAATTATTTAAAGTATTTGAAGTATTTAAAGTATCTAAAGCATTTAAAGTATTTAAAGTCTTTAAAGTATTTAAAGTATTAAAAGTATTTAAAGTATTTCAATATTTAATGTATTTAAAGTATTTAAAGTATCTAAAGTATTTAAAGTATTAAAAGTATTTAAAATATCTAAATACTTTAAATACTTTAAATACTTTAAATCCATTAAAAACTTTAAATACATTAAATACTTTAAAGACTTCAATTTAAAGTATTTAAAGTTTTTAATGTATTTAAAGTATTCAAAGTATTTAAAGTATTTAAAATATCTAAAGTATTTAAAGTATTTAACTTGTGAGGAATTTTGAGCTTAATTTGCAATTCATCTGTGAGGGGATCATCGATCCATCCGCATTGACATACTATCTTTTCATTTTTCTGCCATTCTTCATATTTTTTACTGTCTTTTTCACACTTACTTCCAGTCTTTGTGAGGGGATACTGAGCTCGATTTGCTCTCCATCCGCATTGACCTTTTCTCATCTATGATTTTCCTTTTCATCAGTAGTTAGAATCAAAGCCGGGGATTGGGGAGGGAGCATCAGGACAGTGGACAGTATGCTGTAATGGCGGAGACTGGATGTGGATAGTGGAAGACCAGAACTACGTCAAAAGGGGAAAATAGTTTATTAGTTGTACAATTGCCGATTTTTTTTCACATGAAAGTAGATTGAAAGGGCCAAAAGGTGCTTTTTTTGTAACCCCAACAATAAAAAAACAACAAAAAAAAAAAATGAGCAGACATTTAGTTTTGAGGCTAAATGAATGGACAAAAGTAATCAATCATGGAAATTAAAAGAGGACACAAAACAATCAACTTTCTGCATCCAACGATCTCCACAAATTATCACCGCTATTAGCCTTCGGAGGACGCATGACGACTTGAATCGCCCATCATCAATTTAACACTGACCAACAAATTATTGTATGTTATCAATACATCTTATATATAGCACATCATGCAATGTTACAATGTTAGGTATAGCATGGACGTTGTTTTATGGAAAAATCTATGCCAACGTGGTTCAAGAACTATATTTTAAGCAACATAATTATTTAAGAATATTTCTGTGGACTGATGTTACTAATTGATCATCGAAGTTGGACGACGCGTTCAGCCCCGATCTGAACCGCGATCACTCTTATAAGGGCCCTTTCACTCTCACCGCGCCACACACATTCACCCAAGGCACCCTCTCCCGTTCACGATCAAGTAAGGGGTGGAAGTGCAATAGCTGAAATTTAATATAGTGCCGTCTGACTGGGAGATCGACGACGACGACGACGACAAGCATTTATCGCCGACGCCGTCGAAAGAAGAACGTATATGGGCAGAAACCGCAAGACCGGCTTTGGGTTGAGGGGGGAGGGAGCCAACGCACGAGGACAAAAGGGCACTTGGCGGCCCCACCGCCCGCCAAGCCACCAACTAAAGTCAGTCAGTCAGTCAGTTGTCGTCAGCCTTTTGGCCAAGGTGCGTGGGATATCGCGTTTCGTGGAGTTCTGGTTCGGTGGTCCAGATACTGTGTAGAACAACACATTCAGGTGGTTACGGAAATAACAACAGCTGTTCAAATAAGCCTTTGGAAGAAATGGATCACCGCATTCAAAACATTTGAAAGTCGGCTAACAAAACTGATGAGCTCATCACCAAGACGGGCTGAGCCACCAAAAGTATTTGAATCGTAACAATACACATCACACCACCAAAACTTAAGTGCATTCAACCAAGTTTTTGTTGGTCTGCTATCGTGCGAACTTCTCTCGCGGATGCTGCGCGGGGACAGCAATTTTTGAAAGTAGGTCACCAAAAGTACCAACTGGTTTAACTTTTAGCCAGTAACTCGCCTAATCGTCGTATTTTCGGTGAAAGCCCCCGCAAATCCCAATGGATTTCACCGAAATATGTCGCATCTGTTGCGAGATCCGGCCGGACCTGCGTCCAATTCTGGAATCCGACGACGACTTCTTGCACCAACTGTTTCACCAAGTTCTGCGGTTGGAGGTAAGCGCGTGTGAGAGTTGGCGCGCGTGCCTCGAGCGCTCTCTACTACCGTAGCATGGGGTAACTCCGTGGTAAACATCTCCAAATTTCGTATAGATCTCCGCCGACGATGGGCTGCCGCAGAATGTCTGCACGCTGTGCCGGGAAACGCTGCGGAATGTGCAAGAAACGATCGCGATGGCCCGCGCGAACGATGCGATGCTGCGAAAGCAACAGCAACGGCTGGCGCGGGGAGGCGATGGAGAACGCCAGGTCACGGCGGAATTGTAAGTTGATACCTATATGTTTTCTCATTGGAGCAATTCTCTACCAAAACCGGAAATGGATTTTATTTGCATTTTATGATTTGGCTCAAACTTTGTGGGGGCCTTCCCTATGACCAAAGAAGCCATTTTGCATCATTAGTTTGTCCATATAAATTTCCATACAAATTTGGCAGCTGTTCATACAAAAATGGTACGTAAATATTCGAAAATCTGTAACTTTTGAAGGAATTTTTTGATCAATTTGGTGTCTTCGGCAAAGTTGTAGGTATTGTTAAGGACTATTTAGAAAAAAATAGGTACACGGAAAAAAAAATTTCCCGATTTTTTTATTAACTTTTTTTTTCACAAAAACTCAAATTCCCAAAATACGTATTTTTTGATTTTCGAGATTTTTTGATATGTTTTAGGGGACAAAAATCCGCAACTTTTGAGCTATAGAGAAACATGGTCAAAAAATCTGCCGCCGAGTTATGATTTTTTGAAAAACTGGTGATTTTTGGAAAAAATCGAAATTTCATACATAAAATTTTTTTGACCTCATTTTTTTATGCAAAATTGAATTTGCAATCGAAAATTACTTTACAGATTTTTCGATAAAGGGCCCCGTTTTCAAGATATAGCCACCGAAAGTTTGATTTCAGCGAAATATTTGCAGTTTTTCAATTTTTAAAAATAGTGACCATGAGTGACCATTTCTAAAAATATTTTTTTTGAAAAGTTCAGAAAATTTGCTATAAAATTGTCTAAGAGACATTGAAGATTGGACCTCTGGTTGCTGAGATACAGCGGCTTAAAGAAAAAGAAACACGAAAATTGAAGTTTTCTAAGTCTCACCCAAACAGCCCACCATTTTCTAATGACGATATCTCAGCAATTAATGGTCCGATTTTCAATGTTAATACATGAAACATTCGTGAAATTTTCCGATCTTTTCGAAAAAAATATTTTGAAAACAATTAAATCAATACTAGCATTTTTAATGGGCATAATATTCAATGTTTGGCCCTTTTAAAATGTTAGTCTTGATTTAATTTTTTTCAAAATATTTTTTTCGAAAAGATCGGAAAATTTCACGAATGTTTCATGTATTAACATTGAAAATTGAACCATTAATTGCTGAGATATCGTCATTAGAAAATGGTGGGCTGTTTGGGTGAGACTTAGAAAACTTCAATTTTCGTGTTTCTTTTTCTTTAAGCCGCTGTATCTCAACAACCAGAGGTCCAATCTTCAATGTCTCTTAGACCATTTTATAGCAAATTTTCTGAACTTTTCAAAAAAAATATTTTTAGAAATGGTCACTCATGGTCACTATTTTTAAAAATCGAAAAACTGCAAATATTTCGCTAAAATCAAACTTTCGGTGGCTATATCTTGAAAACGGGGCCCTTTATCGAAAAATCTGTAAAGTAATTTTCGATTGCAAATTCAATTTTGCATAAAAAAATGAGGTCAAAAAAATTTTATGTATGAAATTTCGATTTTTTCCAAAAATCACCAGTTTTTCAAAAAATCATAGCTCGGCGGCAGATTTTTTGACCATGTTTCTCTATAGCTCAAAAGTTGCGGATTTTTGTCCCGAATCTCGAAAATCAAAAAATACGTATTTTGGGAATTTGAGTTTTTGTAAAAAAAAAGTTTATAAAAAAAATCGGGAAATTTTTTTTTCCGTGTACCTATTTTTTCTAAATAGTCCTTAACAATACCTACAACTTTGCCGAAGACACCAAATTGATCAAAAAATTCCTTCAAAAGTTACAGATTTTCGAATATTTACGTACCATTTTTGTATGAACAGCTGCCAAATTTGTATGGAAATTTATATGGACAAACTAATGATGCAAAATGGCTTCTTTGGTCATAGGGAAGGCCCCCACAAAGTTTGAGCCAAATCAAAAAATACAAAAAATAAAAATGGTCGAAATCGGCCGGTTTTGTAGAGAATTGCTCATTGGTTTTAATGGTTGATAACAATTTTTTTATTTTCAATTATATTTTTGATTTTTGATCTTCAAAAAGAATTTAAAAAAACTTAAAAAAAAATAATTTTTTTTTTACTTATTTCAATCATTTTGCTCACATCAGGGATGTAATAATCGCAAAAAAAAATCAATTTCGCTAGCGAACTTTCTCCACCCGCGAAAGTGAGAGAAGGCAAATCACGCAAAATAAAATCGCTCCCGAAATTCTTTAAGAAAATCAATCTGCTGATGATTTTTTGTGAATTTCCTTGTCAGCACCTTTTAAAAATATTTATTTCACTTTGTTTACACACATTGCCCATCTACAAAATGTGACAGCTCGTTTTCGACGCGTGACATTACACTTGCAAGTGCAGTAGTGAATAAGATGTTCCGCTGAATAATCAAGATGATTATTTTTTTAGATTTCTTTTAGCGATTTTTCTTGCGCGAGAGAGGAGAGCCATGCTCCCTTCGGATTTTTTCTCTTGATGAGCGTCCAATGATTTTCTTTTGATGATGATTATTCCATCGCTGGCTCACATTATACACCCGTACAGTTGATATACAATCATTAGTTTTTTTTTTTTGTAAAAAAAAACTTATCGGGTTTCTACATCCAAATTTCAATAAAATTCAAAAGTGGATTGAATATTTCAAAACGCATTTTAAATTATTTTTAAAATTTCAACAACCGTACAGATGATATGCAATCATCAGTTTTTTGTGACAAAAACTTAAAATAAAATTTGTACCAGCCTAAAAATTTTTTGAATGAATTACATTTTTTTCAATTTCTAAGTTTTTCTTTGTAAAAAAACACTGTTTTTTTATTTGCTGATTTTTACAGATTTTAAAAATATTAGAAAAAATAAAACATTAAAAAACACCATAAAAAATTTAATTTCATGTTTTTAAAAAATCTTTAAAATATAATATTTAAGTTTGAAAAAAAAAAGAATTCTTCAGTATTTTTTGAAAAGGACCTATAAACTATTGTCTTTCATTAGGTTTATAGGACCTATTAAAAAAAACTCTAGAATTGAAAAGCCAACAAATATTTTTTTCAATATTAAAAATGTTATAATTTTGCAAAAATAAAAAAATACGCAATTTAAACAAAAAAATAGTTAGGAAAATTTATAAATTATATTAGACAGGATGGAGAGCAAAAAAAGTAAAAAAAACCTTAAAAATGTCCATGGAAATAGAAGTCCTATCAACCGAAAACAATCTTAAATGATTTTTATTAAACTTGATTTTGTTAAGTTGATATTTTTTTCATAAATATGGCTCTGTAGCAAATATTTTTAAAAAAAATGTCTCGAGCTCGGCTGAGGGAGAAAAAAAACTTTGAAAAATATTTGCATCTGCCTTATTTAAAAAAATCAACATTTTAAAAATTTAAAAATTTCTGAGCCTTTGAAATTTGCATTTTTTTTGTATTGATTGTGTATTTTTTCATTTTTGTAAATTTTTATGTTTTTTGAAGATTTATAATTTTTTTTTATTTCTTAAAAAAAATATATTTGTTTTTTTAATGTTGAACATTTTTATAAATATGGCTGCAAACATTTTTCTATTTTTTGTTGGCCGAGGAAGAAAAAAAAACTTTGAAATATATTTGCATGTGCCTTTATTTATAAAAAAAATTAAACATTATAACTTTTTTGAATTTTTTAGCCTTTAAAATAAGCAAATTCTTCATTTTTTTTTATTTCGCGGATTTCACGGAAATCTAAATTGCTCTCACCGAGCAGGATTTACATAAATCTTTGTGCTTTCTTCGGGAAATACTAGATTTACACATACATTTTTACTATCCATCGAAATCTGCGTTGTATTCTTGAAGACAGACTCACAGGAACATTTAGCAGAAATCCGCGAAATTCTCGCCACGAAAATCACGAAGATATTTAACCACTTTGCATTTTTTTTTTAAAGAAAAACCTTTAATTGTTTTTTTTTATTTAAGCATGTTTGAACTCCTTTGAAAACATTTAAAATTTTCATAAATTACCAATGTACAGTCCCACAAAAAATTTTTTTTTGGGGAAAAAAAATTCCGTCAATACCTCGATATTTGCAAAACTAATGATTGGAAAGCAACTGTACGCCTGTAAAAAGCATTTTAAAACACTTTTTTCATCCAAATGTTGAAACCTAGGCTTGTAATTTCAATTTTTATATTTTTTATTTTTTTGCCCTCCCCCCCCGACTTTGGTCAGAGTCGAGGGACATAAACTTTGAAAAATATTTGCAACGGCCTTAATACTTTTCATTTTGTTTTCAACACCTTAAAAACTTTCTAATTTCTGAACTTTTAAAATTTACTAAGTCTTTACCCTCTATTTTTTTCAGGCCGTAAAATGAGAGGGGAGACAAAAACTTTAAATACAATTTGTACCAGCCTAATATTACAATAAAAAAAAGTAATTTTGTTTAATTAGCTGATTTTACAAATGGGTCATTCCATCTCAACTGTGCACGAAAAAGTGCAAATTTGAAAATTACCCTCCCTGTGTGCTTCTAGCAGATGCGGCCAATGAAGCTGATGTAGGTAATCTCGGTAATCTCAAATACTCAAAACTTTGAAATTCGATATCTCTGGAACGAAACATATTCATTTCTGTCGATAAGTGATTCTTATTTAAAATTGCCCGGGGAATACGATGGTGAGGTCAAATCAAAAAAATAAGTTGGGGTGTTTTGAGATACGGCCGTTTAAAGTTTTCAATTGCGCAATACAGGTAGAAAAAATAAATTAATCAAAATTTTGATCACGGAAATGGATTCTACGACCAATTTACTTCAAAATTAAGTCTAAGACCGACCTTCTAAGATTTGTGGTTCCTGAGCTATCGCCGTTTGAAACTAGGAGGTTCGCTCTAAAATCGCCAAAAAGTCGATTTTTTGGGGAGGTACAAAAATGGAGGGGGTGGTCCGATTTGGATGAAATTCGGGATTCTTGCATGTTTTGATAGTATCAACAGCCCTGCCAAATTTGAACAGGATCGGAGAGGGTAATTTTCAAATGCTGTTCCGCTTCAGATGGAATGACCCAAATTTTAAAAATCTTAAAAAATAAATCATAAAAAAACCTTTAATAAAATATTTTTTAAATTTTTGAAAAAATCTTTTTAGCTTGAACAAAAAGAATTGTTAAAATTTTAATAATTCTTCAAAATTAAACAACACAATTAAAACAAACAAAAAATAGTAAGATTTGCTTATTTTAAAGGTTCAGAAATTTGAAAAGTTTGAAAATGTTGAAATTTTTATAAATAAGGCTGTTGCACATTTTATTCAAAGTTTTTGTCTCGACCTCGACCGAGGGAGAAAAGTTTTGAAAAATATTTGCATCTGTCTTATTTATAAAATTTTCAACATTTAAATAAATTCATATTTCTTAACCTGAAAATTTGCAATTTTTTCTATTTTGTTTGGTTAATTGTGTATTTTCTTTAAATTTTTCAGCTGTGTTAAAAATCATAATTTTTTTTTAAAGATTTTTTATGTTTAATTGTTTTTTTCAAAAATTTTTTTTGTTGTTTTGAAGAATTGCAAAATTGTTAACATTTATAAATTAAAACAATTATCTTCTAAAATTTTTAAGTTTTTTTCAAAACCTTAAAAATCATGTTTTTTAAGATTATTATTTTTAAGTTTAGTTTTTTTTAAGATTTTTGAAATCTGTGGAAATCAGCAAATTAAAAAAAATAAATATGTTTTTGTAATATTTTTAACAAAAAAAAAAAAACATCAAAACTTCAAATTTTGTGTAATCAATTAGAAATTTTTAGTTTTGTAAAATATTTATACTTTTTGAAAACTTTGAAATATTGAAAATTCAGTATTTTTTTAATTCCAGAAAATCTATATAGTATTGATATTTTTAAAATTGCTATTACAAATTTTGATCGTAATTTCTCGATCCACGAGCGAGATTTCTCAATAATGAAATGTCGAGCGTAATTTCTCGTTGGTATAAATCGTCGATTTGTCGATGGTAGATTGAACATTTTACTGAAGGATGCAAATGATCATTTCGAGGCATTTTTCAGCAAGATTGTTCAGGTTTGCTCACGAATGACTGATTACTGAGCGCTCCAGAGAGTATACCTATGAGTCAATCTCAAGATGATCACCAAATGATCATCTTGTGATCGACTCATCTTGCTTTTTTGTTTACAAACTTTATTAAAAATCATTCTTTTTTTGTTCTACTACTTTATGTATAGGCAAGTCGATCTTCTGACTGAATTTGCCATCGAAGATCAACTCATAGACTCATGCGAGGACGTCGAGGGAATCGTTGATGAAAACGTAATCATCGAGGAAGTGTTGGAAGAATGGATCCTCTCGGACGCTGATGATCACGCTTCTGAATCAGAACTTTGCCCAACGGATCAAGAAGAATCCCACACCATCGTCCAGCAAGAATCGTCCGACTCGGGACACGTTTCGACCGACCTCGAAGAGACCAACAAGGACAAGCCCAAAAAGCGCCCGCGCAAACGTCTCGTAAGTCCTCCTCCGCCGCCTCGCAAGCGCCAAAGGCGTGATGATCCGGAACGGCCGCGCAAGAACGACTTCCGGTGTTACGTGTGCAAGAGTGAGTCGCTGGGATCGGCGGAAGCCCTGTACGCCCACTTGAACTCACACGCCGACGAGCTGCCGTACACGTGCTCGAGCTGCGTGATGGAACGGGTCGTGATCCGGAGCGTTACGCAGCTGAACGTGCACAAGCGGATGCACGAGAATCCGGTCAAGTGTGGATATTGTGACCGGAGGTATCATAATGCGCGTGCCGTGGAGTTGCACGTCCAGTTGCACCATCTGGGGGAGAATGTGGCCCAGCCGGTGGAGTGTGGCCAGTGCGGGAAGGTTTGTCCTTCGCTGCCGGCGCTGAGAACTCACGAGAAGTTGCACACGCGTGCGCTGGGTTGCGAGTTTTGTGGGAAGTTGTTCACGGGGCGGCACAAGCTGCGCGAGCACATCCGCCGGAAGCACGCGACGGAGAAGGAGTTTTCGTGCAAGGTTTGTGGGAAGGAGTTTGCCACGCTGCTGGCGGTGCAGTCGCACATGAAGATCAAACATTCGGAGCAGGAGTTCAAGTGCGGCTTTTGCGAGAGGAGCTACAGCTCGGATCAATCGCGCCGTTTTCACGAGAAGAAGCACGCGAAGGATGCAGGTTACCAGGCGAGCAACCGGTGGACGCAGTACTACACGCTGATCGATTCCGGGGAGGGTGGCGCCAAGAAGAAGCAGTGCACTCTGTGCCAGGCGATCGTGGGCGCGATTGGACCGCACATGACTTCGGCGCACTTTCCGCAAAAGTATCGCTGCGGTGTGTGCGAGGCCGAGTTCGGGTCGAAGGCTAGCTACGCGATCCACGTGGCGGAACACGAGAAGGGGAAGGCGCACCGGTGTCCGATCTGCGAGAAGGAGTTCTCGGTGAGGAAGCTGTTGCTGACGCATTTGAAAACGAAGAAGCACCGCGATCATCCGCTGTCGAAGCTGTTCTTCAAGAAGGCGCCCACGACGGTGGAGGAAATGTTTGGCGCGGACATGCCGGAGCAGCTGCTGGAGGATTGGGAGGTTGCGGGTTGAATCGTTATCAAGTTTTTGTTGTTGTATGTTATTAAAAAAATAATCGTTTATTAATATTTAAGGGAAATACATATCATTCTGAACGGACGGACTCGATCTTCTCCTCATCTAGGTCAATCTGGGTTGTGTCGGCGAGGACCGGAGCGGCGGCAACGACAATTTCACGTTTAGTCACGGTAATGTCCTCCTTGGACGCGCCGACGTGCTCGTACTTTTTCACCGTCGATAGCGTCTTGTGGACGCGCTCCTTGTGTGCCTCCATGCGCCACTTTGTCTTGAACTTGGTTCCACATTCGAGGCACTTGAAGTTCTTCTTATCGTCGTGCGTTACGCGATGTTCCTGCAGCTTTTCGTCGGTCGGGAAGGTTCTCCAGCAGTCGTCGCAGTTGAACTTGTACTGGTGCACCTTCATGTGGGTGTTGAGCGAGCATTGCCAGTTGAACCAGCGCGGAGGTTTGCACTCGGGGCACTTGAAGCGACGGTTCTCGTGGACCTTTTCCAGGTGAAACCGAAGGCGACTTCGTTCGGAGAACTTTTTGTTGCAGATCTGACACTCGTAGCCTTCCTCGCGGTGGCCAGTCTTCATGTGGTTACGGTACTGAACCAGGCTGGTGAAGTCCTTGTCACAGCGGAGACATCGCTGCTTGACCTTTTCGATTTTCTTCAGCGTTTCTTCCTGCAGAATTTCGACGTTTTCCTGTTCAACTTCGACGTCTTCCTGCTGTGGAATCGTTTCCTCCGTCTCCATAGACAAATCAACCAGCTCAAATTGAGGCTCAGTATTCTCGTCGGCGTTCTCCTTGTCCGCCGTGGCCGTACTCAGCAGCTCTTCTTCGAGCTTCAGCAGCCGCTTTTGCGCCAGGTCACATTTCTTGACAAACTTCTGAAACTGAAGCATCACCGCGATGCAATCATTGCACACCCCATTCGGCAGGTCTGGCCGCTCCTGGTGCGTGCCCATACAGCAGGCCACAATCTCCGGCATGTTGTTCAGCTGACTCAGCGAGTGCTTCATCGGTTTGTCCTCCTTCTTGGCACAGAAACGGCAAAAGTAGTCCTTCGATTCAAAGTCGTCCTTTTCCTCGACACCCTGCCGGTATTCCATCACTCCGAGCTGCAGCGTTGGAACCGTTCCCGGGTACAGCCTCGGTTTCTTCCTCGTTCGGTCGATGAACCGCTCCTCAAAATGCACCTCGCAGATCCGGCCATTCTCCGGCAGCTCCGTTTGAAACTTGGTGACCCAGGACGTGCTCCGCCACCAGTGGATCAAATCCCCAAACGCCATGCTAAACAGCACAATCTGGGACCGCTCGGAGATGGCCTTACAGCCCGGAACCACGCAACATTCATCGCTGACTGCACTGTCCTTCGGCGAAGCTTTGTTGACGATCTGGAAGCAATCCCAAGCTGATTATCCAAAACCCAAATCGAAAAAAAAAACCTCCCCCAAACTCACCGTACTCCTGGTATTTTTCGGGGCCATTTTGCGCACCCACACTGTCCGGAACCCGGAACGACACGGAACCACCTGTGGAATTTCGTGCAAAAATCGAACGAAAAGCGACGCGCTTGGTTTCGGGGTTCAAAACAACTGCGTCCCGTCCCGATGACGTCACATCGACAACAACAAAACAAGCCGCTAACCCGGTAGGAAATTGTTCGTCGACTTTGTCGACTGGAATGGCGGTGGGTTTAATGTCGACCTCAGCATCCAGTTTAACACTTCAAAACCCAATCAAAACGAATCACTTGGAATGGTAAATAACTAGGGTATTTTAACCATTAGTGGACCCCCTAGTAGAGCCGAAGCACATTTATCACAAATTTTCAATATTTTATGCACTTTTTCATAACCCTTTGTACAAAATAATGGAATCTGGAATCTTTTGAACAATTTTAAGTATTTGTTTCATCAGTTATTTGTTTTTAAGCAGAAAAATAGCCATTTGAAAAAAAAGTTTGTTTTGCCTGTTATGGACCCACTTTTCCTATAGTGGACCCGGGTCCATAATCCGATTGTGGACCCGGGTCCACTATAGGCAAACTGTTATTTTTATACCAAATTTAACCGATATTTGATGTTTTGATGCATGGTGTAGGTCTAATGATAGATATAATGAATAAAAGATGGATTTTGCTCACTTTTCATCATGAACAAGTATGTTTTGTTAACAAATGTGGCTTTAAACAGCAAAAAACCTAACAGACATTATTTCCGAAAAAGATCAGAGAAAACGTTTCAAAAACCACTGTAAACATACAAATAATTTAAAAAAGTAATTTTGATGCAATTTTTCCATATTAATTACATAAATGATTGACCGAAACTAAACAATAGATTTGTTTACAGTTGCTGATAAAACCACGCATGTTTATTTAAAAATAATGTTTTGTTATTGATTTATTATTATAAAATATCATTTCAAACTGCAACTATGATGCTTCAGTTAAGTACCATTAACTAAAGTTTTGATTAATTATAAATTCTTTTGGCTTCAGCATATTTGGTACTTTTAACATGAAAACAGCTATATTTATACTCATAATTGAAAAAAATATGCGTTTAGGTTGATAACAACAAGCATTTATTGTATGTTTAAGAGAAACTTTTGCTTAAATACACAGTTTTCTTTATTTTTGTAAGTTAAATTAACAGGGGTCCACTTTTGGAAAAGTTTGGATTTTCGTTGTCCTATATTGGACCCCCTTAATTTTTGATAGAAAATGAGCAGTTTTTCGCTTTATTTTAGTAAAGTTCCTTAAACTTACATTATTTCGACTTGCTGAAGTTGAATAATCAGTCAAAAAATGATTGGATAGTTAATTCAATCATAAAATATAAATGCAGTTTTATTGTGAAAATGCTAGTGGCCATTGCTAATTTCAGATGTCGAACACAAAACACTTATTTTGGCTGAAAGGACACGTCAATGACAACCAACATTGTTTTAAATGATGCTGAACATGCCAAATAAAAGATTTGTAGACAACAACACGCTTGAAATTGTGATTCTATTGAATTTTTCATCAAAAACCCTTCAGAGGGTCCACGATAGGAAAGGGGTCCACTAATGGATAACGTACCCTTAACCAATCTGGATAATTTTTTTATCTAAAGATAACTTAATTACTTAGTGTAGAATTTTGTAGAACTTGATGTGACCAACTCTAGTCTTATTTAATATTCCAACTCCCAACCGCTTAAAAAAGTTGGAACGGTAACTTCAACTCGCTGATTCTCGGATATAAATCAATCAATCGGGACGATTATTTTTTTCCTGGATGATTCTAGGAATTTGCAGAACTCGATTTGATCAAAGCTGTAATTTTTACGATCAAAACATCTTTGCAGGTGTAAAAAAAAAAAACTCGCCTAAATTCCGCGGAAGCAAGCGCGTAAAAAATAGTCGGAACGATGTTTTTGATCTTAAAAATTACAAATTTGATCAAATCGAGTTCTGCAAAGTTTAAGGATCATCTTGACATCCTTAACAATCACTAAAAAAAGTATCGTCCCGATTGATTGAGTTTTGTCCGAGAACCAGCGAGTTGAAGTTACCGTTCCAACTTTTTTGAGAGGCTTGGGCGTCCGTGTAAGTTGGACAAGCGTTGGGCGTTTCAGTGTTCAACCTCCGCACACATCTCTGTAAAGTGAATTGTCTCGATTGGTTGAGTTGTTGCCAAAAACCAGTAAAATCGGGAAAAAGACGATTAGGTACGTCCACATCTTGGAACGCGGCTAGTTCCCCAAGCCCTGCCAGGACGTTTCTTATTTTAGTAAAGTCCTGGGAATCGATTGGAAGGGGTTTCATCTTGGGTGGATCACGGGGATCCGAGACATGACTGGATTTTTACCGGAACTTTATTCCGACGATTTTATAAAATTCCCCTATGGCCAAAAATCGACGAAAAATTGTGCTCTTGACATGATACGACGTATAAAGAAACGTCATGGTTTCAACATGAATATCTTTTCAATATCCAAGAATGTGAAAAATTAAGACAATTATGGCTGTGATACATCACTTTCTAAGCCAAGTGTTCCAGAGTTTGCTAGATTTATCACTCATATAGCTATATTAAATCAAACAAATGCCACTTACCCACACCCAGTTCAGCTTCTCAGCACGTTCATTCCCTGAACCAGCGGCGGCTGCTGCTGCTGCTGCGGAATGACCATACCGAACGAGCTACTGCTCATGGCTGACGAACTACCGGCGTACTGGTCCAACGCGACCTCGGTCGTCGTCCGCTGCTGCAGCGGAGAATCCACCATTGGCACCGGCGTCGAACGCTGTGGCGCCCACTCCGGGTGCGCCGCCTTCAGATGAATGCGCAGGTTGTTCTTGGTGGAGAAGACCTTCCCGCAGTGCTTGCACTTTTCCGGTTTTTCTCCGGTGTGCGTAGTGTAGTGAGCTCTGAGCTGTTTTGCGGTGGCAAATTTGTGCTGGCACTGGTCGCACTCGTACTCCTTGAAGTGCGCCTGCAGATGGGATATCATGTTGTTCACCTTGTCCGTGTTGTACCGGTCGCAGTGGTTGCACTTGAAGTGGAGCGGATCGCGGCTCAGCACGGTGTAGTGATCGACCCAGGACTTGGCGGGCCGGTAGTTGTCGTTCTTTTCGTGGACCTGTTGATCGAATAAATAAATTTGAAAGAATTCTATCAAGATATTTATCAAACTCTAACCTTCAAATGCGTAATCAGATTGCACGACGTGTTGAACTTCTTCGAGCACAGATGGCAGGCGTAGCTACGTTCGTGGGTGTGTTTCTTGAGATGGACGTCGTAGGATTCTACTGTAAGCAGGATTTTCTTACAAACCACGCACTCGATGCCCCGATTCTGATCGTGCGTCCGTTCGTGGTTCCGTTTCTTGTTCGGGTGGTTGAACACCATGTCGCAGTGACTGCACTTCAGCTTAGTCGTGTGGTACTTCATGTGAATCTTGAGCGCGTTTTGAGATCCGCAAGTTTTGCCGCACACTTCACAATTCACCAGACATGGTGCAGCGCCGCCCAGGTGGAAGGTTTGCAGGTGATAGTACTTTCCAGCTGCGTTACTGTATCTTCGATCGCAATAGTCGCACTTGACCGGCTGTTCGTGCATCTTCATGTGTGTATTCAACGTACGAACTCTCGTCAGGACAACCGTCTCCATCACGCATTCCTTGCACGTGTACGGAATTTGACTTACATGTGTCGAGAGATGCTCAATAAGGGCTTGTTGACTGCCCAGCGATTCGCTTTTGCAAACGTAACACTTGAAATCGTGCAGCGAAGGTTTTGGCTTTTCCAGTTTAGGCCCAGGCTTTGGTCCCGGCTTCTTCGGAGCTTTCTTAGGCTTCGGAGCGTCACCGTCTGTATGGACCCGCTTCTTCCTTCCCCTCTTTTTAGGTATTTTAGGAGCATCAAACGATTCATCCGGATCCTCCTCTTTCTTGGCGTCCTTCAACTCGAACGTTTTATCCGTATCTTCATCGTCATGATCGCTAAGCGGTTCGTCGTCCGACAGTACCTCAATTTTAGGTGTCTTTGTTTGCCTCCTGCTGACTCTCCTTGAACCACTATCATTAGTTACATTTTCCTTCTTAGCCTTCTTCCTAGGTGGTTTCTCCTCCTCCGATTCACTATCGGATTGGAACGGACTAGGGGCATCGGCTGGGCCAAATTCATCAAAGTCCTCCGGTTCTTCTTTATGATCCTGTAGCACCACAACGGCCGGTGCTACCGGGATCACCGGTGGTTTAACATCGGATTCGGCCTCAACATCGTTTACCACTTTTTTAAGAATCTTCAACGGAATATCTTCATCGGATTCGCTGTCCAGCAGTTCGTGCTTGACTTCGTTGAATTCGAAGTTGCTAAAAGGTAGAGGAGTCTGTTTATATCCGGCTGTCCAGATAATGCTGCTGATTTAATTTTAAATACAGAAAATGTATCATTTGTTAAATCATGATTTAGTAAATAATTAAAACAGTGTTGTTTATTTAAATCAGGTCACAGGTGAATTTAAACGAAATTACTCATTCGACACAAACAAAAAAAAAAATGAAAATGGGTTGGTTATTCAGGTGTTTGGTCGTATCAAGCGTATGTCGACCCGACATCAACCAGAAATCGGAACGACACCCAGTAAAAAAAATGATCGACTCTCAAACAATCTTTAGTGGCACTCACCCTACATCTGCACCACCTCCAAGATCTTTCGCTTCTTTAGGGAGTTCCTTTTTCGAAACATCCCCGTCCTTGGGATCAGCACCCCAGCCATGCTCGTCCTCGTCCGCCGACTTCCGGGCGTACTTCCGGCGATCCTGACCCAGCTTGTGGATCTCTTCCGCAGCCACCGTTCCATCCTGTAGCTTCTCCCGAAGCTTCCGGTCACTCTCCACGAACAACGAAACGTTTTCACGCACTCGAATCAGCTTGACGGCGCACGATTTGCACACCATCTGCGGCAGATTGTCGTTCTGATCGATCTGGATACAGTGAGAGAAGCCGGAAGTTAAATCGGTTCCAATAGATATAAAGATAGCATTTTTTACCTCCAGCCGAACGTAGTCCCTGATGATGAACACAAGGTTGTGATCCTGGAAAATGGTGAACAGGCTGCGCAAGATTGCGCCGGTCGACAGACACATCCGGCACATCCGCAGCTTGGAATTGGCCATCACGGGGCCGGGTTTTTACCGTAAAAATTAGGAAAAACAACACTCCAGAAACACTTTGTGTACAAACAAATTGATTTTGACGCTTTCTGGTCAACGGGACGGGTCGGCAAAACCGAGTCGACATTGTCGGTCGGGGATTACCCCCTTTAACTGTCACTACGCAGGAATCTGACAGCGATTTGTTATTGTTGGTATAGTTTTTCGCAAATGGCGGAATCGGCAACAGTAACGAAATTAGCCTTCTAAATTTTTGTTTAAAAATAAAATAATGGATTTCGAGAGCATTTGTCGATTGTGTGCCAAGGAAAAGAGCACCTTGCGTAATATCGCGGAAGACGAGCGGAACGTTAATCTGGTCGAGCAAATCCGCGATATTGTTCGGATTGAGGTAGTTGCCTTTTTGCGCGTCCTTCGCCCTTTGTAAATTTTGGGTTGTGTTTGCTTCAGTTGGGTTGATTTGGCCCTTACACTGAGCAAAACTTACACAGCTTAACGAAGTGTTCTACACATGATCTGGCCCTGCTGTACAGAGCACTCAAAAATCAATCGCAAAACACTTGAATTTTGGGCACCTTAAGATGCTGTCAATTCAATAGCACAACACTTGAATTTGATGTGTTGTGTCACATGAAAAACTACATTATATCTATCGGTTTTAAATGGTGTTTCCTTCTATAATCAATCCATGTTTGTGTGAAATAGAAAAGGATTTCGGTTTGTTAAAAATAGAAGAAGTTGCGTCATAAAATTAATTTGACAGCTTTTATTTTCTATCAACTTTGCTTGTCAAAAATGGAAATTTGTTTTTTTTGTTGTTGAATTGTCTCTTCTTCTGGTTGTCCCTGCTCTCAGGATCGTCCTCCTGGTCAGGTTCGGGTTGTTCGCCACCACCGCTTTCTGCGGAGATGGAGGCCCCCGGGGAATCTTCTTGTTGATTCGGAACCGCGGTCGGTTCCATCTAATCAAACTGTGCCTTGACCATCTGAATGACGCATTGCTTGGCCCCTGGGTGGAATGCATTCGAATCCAGCTTCTCACCGATTCTCCAGCACCAGGCGGGTGTTTTCCTTAATTTCATCAAACGCTTCCTGGTACGGCATCTGCAGCTCAATCGCATCCTTCCTGCAAATCACACAAAATAGATCCCAAAATCAAAACAAAACCCCACAAAAAAAATCTTTCTCCCCACTCACCAAGTGGGTGAATCTGCGGAAAGCACCTCTATCGTCAAAGTTGGCCTCTTTCCGGGTCCGGGAGACCGAGCCCTTCCGCTGGCTATACGGACACAGCCTTGTGACGTTGCTCGTCTTCGCGGCCACAAACCGGGCAAGCAATTTGCTGGACAGGAACATGGCGGCAGCGAACTCACGCGGTCATTCAAGCCTGCGAAAAACGAACACACCGGACCGCCAAAACACAAATGAAGAAACGAAGCAAAGTCTGCCGAAGCTGCCACGAAACTGCATTTCAAATCAAAACAAGATCAATTTCAAGTGTTTTCCTCATCACTTTGAATAGTTCAGCACAGTGGGGCAAATTCATGAGCAAAACACTTGAAAAGTTTGATCCACCCGAATGAAAATAAGGTGTCAAAAAATACCAAAAAGTCAATCGCTAAACACTTGAATTTGATAATGGATTGGATTGAAATTCAAACACAAACAAATTAGATTTAAGATGTGGCTTTATTGAATCATTCAAGTGTTTGGGCACTTGACTAAAAAGTGTGGCGTATTTTCAGTGTACAAAAAGTAGGCTAGGGGAGATTCCCAATCAAATCGTTTTCCGCATGACGGGTTCATTCCGCTTCGAATTCCGCTTCGAAAATTGTTTCGAAATTTTCTAAACGGATTGTCTGATTGGGTTCCGCTTCGATTCCGTTTGAGCATTTTTGCACAGGGGCGACACCTGCTGGTGTACGGCGGAACCTTGATGACATTTCGCCGCGATTCGCCGAAGCGGTTTTGTTGTCAGTGTGTGTGTGAAGAACAACTGACAATTTTTGAATGAAACGTCAAACACGTTCAAACTTGTAATTTTGAGCGTCGGGAAAATCTGTTCCCCATTTGCTGTGAGCGATTTCCGGCCAACGGAACAAGAATTGAGATGCACAATCCGTGTCCTTATCGAGGGCAAAGGATGGCTGCAACCGCCGGTAGTTTCGGGAAACTTTTAACAGTTCGAGCTTTCGGATAGCCGGGTAAGTTTGTTTTGCTTTATTTAACAACAACATTTACATTTCAATACTTCTATTACAGGACAAGTAGGCCACTCGCAAGGTGGACCAAGATTTGGGCGGTTCGATGCGTCCACTCGTGACCAAAAAAACTGTGACGGGCAGTTCCAGAACCTGCATGATGACTTTGACTGTAATCAACGATTTGTCCAGCTACTGCAGGTGTGGGCCGAGTAGGCAGAACTGTCGGTGTTGACGCTTTCGCAACGATTGTCCATGGAGCGGATCCCGGAGGATGCAACGGTGGCACCGTTGTTCACTTTTCTCAACTATCGCCCGGGGGTCCCGATTCCCCCCATCTATCTTCCTGGAAATAACTCGCAGCAAGCGTCATGCTTCGTGTACTTTCGCCGTTCAATGGCGTACGGATCGTACCGTAGCTACCGGCAGTTCCAGTACCGTCGGCGAATGTCCCGCAGCAAACATCCGTTAGTTTCGATGGAACCCCAAACAGTGGTGACGGTTCCGTAGCGGGCCCGAGCAGCCGCGATGACGACAACAATAACTGCAAATTTTGCCTGGACTCGATCGAATTGGTGTCCACTGCTGCAGCAGGTAGATCTTCCTCGTCGTCACCCCCGGGATGTCCGGATCAAGGTTCTGCAGCGCTAGCAGATGGTGATGGTAATGGTGGTGATGAAAAGCGACGTGCTCAACTTGTTCTGGTTCGGATTGTCCGAACTGAGATTTCGATGCAATCCCTGAGTCCCCGAAGAACTTCCCACGTCGACCAACTAGTCCGGCATTAACAAGGCGACGGCCCCGACCGAGTACAGCTTGTTGTCAGCGTAGAGTGCGATCGACGTGGTGCCACGATCGATTTTCAGTGAGCCTTAGATTAGTTCCAAGCGGTACTTGAAATTTGGCTGTCCGTCACCGACCTATTCAGTGCGGCATCGAGTTTACGACGGGCGCAGCTTCGTATGACCTCAAGCATCCACCGGCCAATCTAGAATCGGCTATTCAGATTACGCGGGCGCCCAGCAGCGGTCGACCGTGGATTGTTACCAGCAACACCGAATTATTCAACATCTCACTAAAGCCTATGTAATTATGCGAAAATAAATAACATTATAAAGGGGGATTTGGGGCTGGGACTCGTGTTTTCTATGAGTAGTTAATAAATATAAACTCCAAGTTTAAAAAAAAATCCAATCTGTTTTTTTCTGGTTGAATTTCAATTCAACCAAAACAAAATTGAAAATGACTTTAGTAAAAACAAGAAGAAGAAGAAGCTGTCAAAAGTTCATTCCGTTTCGATTCCGTTTGAATTCCGCTTGAACCGATTTGCGGCGAAAACTCAAACGGAACCGGTTGTTGCGTTTGAAACGGAATACGGTTTAGAATCTAAAACGAACACTGTTTAGAATTCGAATCGAACTTTTTTCGCTCAAGCGGAATTCTAAACGGAATTCAAACGGAACGCTCTGAGTGGGTTAGGGTTGTACTGCGAAAGGTTGTTAAACGCTCTTGTAAAAGTAATAACCTGGACCTGGACAGATTACCTTGCCGAAATGTAACAAACTGTGGTGATATGCACCTACTCTATGACATATTGCAAAAAAAAAAACTTGGTGACATGCACCTCCTCTATGACATAATTCAAAAAAGTGGTTCCAGCACGAAAACGCGTAAACCGTGGAAGATGTGTGTGTGTGTGTGTGTGTGCAACCAACCAAACGGAACCACGCGGTCGCTTCTTACAAATTGAGTTGTTTCCATGAATTTTAGATTTTTTAAAATTCTATACATGCAAATAACTCGCATAGGCATTTGGAAGGTGTTAGCTCTGCCGAGCTTCGGTGACCCATTTCTACGCTGGCTAGCCGAGCGCGAGGTACTTCAGCTTTATCGACAAGCCCCGCCCTGAAGAACGTTTGCATCAATCGGATTCAAACGTTATTTAGAACTTCCGAACCCTTGCCAAGTGGACAAAGGCTCAGCGCGTATTTAGTTCGTAGTAACAGTATTCCTAATTCCGGTTGTAGCTCATGGTAGTTGTTAGCATTTTTGCTTACCAATTAAAAGGACGGGGGATCGAACCCCGGCTCAAGCTACTATGATTTTTCATTCTTATTCAGAGTTTCAAAAATTTATAATTCCTTCACTCTTCGTTGGAAGCAGATGGGAATCGAACCCAGGACCATTCGCATAGTGAAAACGCGTAAACCGTGGAAGATATCCAGAAATCCCAAACCACAGTGTTCCTAGCAATGAACTTGTGTAGGATCAAATCGAAGATTGACAGAATTCCTTGAATGTTGAGACCGTTTACACTGAGTTTCGGCAAATTAGCTGACATTTATCGCTAAGATTTCAGGAAATGACTCATAATGTGCCGAGATTCATCAGTTTTTTTGCTGCTGAAGGATCAGTTATGATTGTCTAGTAACTGGTTATTTTCCCACAGTACGAACCGGACGATGGTCTGCCGCAGCAGGTGTGCAAAGCGTGCGCGACCTCGCTGCACCGGATCCAGGAAACGCTGGACGAGTTTCGCACCAACGATCAACTGCTGCGGAGCAAGCAGCACGTGCTTCCCGACGGTGACGTCGAAATCAAACAGGAGGAGCTGGACGACGACGAAGAGCAGGACGAGGAGTACAGTGTGCAGGAAGTGTAGGTTGAGTTGGGATTGGTTTAGTGGAAGATGTCTAGTCAATGGTACTTCTTTTAGGAAGATCGAGCTGCTGGAAACGGAAGCGGAGCTGTCGGATGGTTTGGAGCAGTCCGAGGAATGGTTGGAGGACGACGAAGTCTGCGATGAGAGTGAAGCTCTGGACGAGAGCGATACACCGCAGAAACGACGACGCTCGAGGAAGAGTCCCAGGAAGGTTGAGAAGCTTGACGAGGCAGAGCAGACGAATGAGGATGTTATAATGGCCGAGGTTGAGATGAACAGTCCGAAGAGGAGGCGAGGACGTCGACCAGCGGGCGACAAGGAGGGTGGACGGAGACGTAGGAAACCCGTTGAAGATGATCCGAACCGTCCCAAGATGAACGATTACAAGTGTTACATCTGTATGAGCGAAACGCTGGGATCGGCTTTGAATCTTTTAGATCACTTGAACACGCACACTGATCGTCTGCCGTACACCTGTGAAATATGTGTCCAGGAAACGATAGAGCTGAAGCAGGTTCGGTCGTTGAACATACATCTCAAAATGCATCAGCAGCCGGTCAAGTGCTCGTATTGTGATAGACGATACGCAAATGATCGAGCACGGGACTACCACGTGCAGGCCTTCCATCTAGTGACGCTCCGTGTCCTTCGACTTGTTCCATTTGCCAAAAGGTTTGCAATTCGGCTTTAGCTCTGAAAAATCATTTACGCAAACACACGAGTGCGTATAACTGCGAGTATTGCGGCAAAAGTTTTGAGTCCAAGTCAAAGCTGAACCGTCACATCACCCGAATCCACGTCAAGTCGGAGGGCTATACCTGTGGATTTTGCAACAAGACCATCAAAACTCTCGACGCCTACGAGCTACACATTCGCACGATCCACGAAGGTCGGCGGGACTACGAGTGCGAATCCTGCGGAAGACGTTTCACGACGGCCGCCTTTCTGCGAATGCACCAAAAACACTACGACGGAAGAACCTGCAAACCCAAGCAAGACTGGAAGGTGCACTACGAAACTTCGGTTGATGAGCTGGGCGTAAAACGCTTCACCTGCAAGATCTGCAACAAGGCCAACATGCGCTCGATCGGCGAACATCTGCGGTCCCACTTTCCGGAACATCACGTGTGCGCGGCTTGCGGGGCGACCTTCACGCGCAAGAGCGCCTTCGACCGGCACCGGCGAACCCACGAAGAGATGGTCCACGGCTGTTTCAGCTGCGACAAGACCTTCCTGAGCATGCCGAAACTGCGACAACATCTGGCCAAAGAGCACGACATCGGAATGACGCAGGTGGACGCGACCCAGGTGCCGACCGCCGGCACCGAGGAAGAGGTCGTGTTTGACGTTGTTGGGTAGAATAAACGTTAAGTTGAGTGGACGAAGACTTTGTTTGCCTTCGAAATCCAGGGGAATGTTACATAATCTACAGTGTTGTCTGAAAGTGTTTCAGATGAGGGGCGTTCGGCTTTAATTACTCCACCGCTCCGATCAAGTATTCGATGGCATTTATTAGTTAGTAGTTGCTAACTTGTTGGAATGGCCCGCCATGATCCGGAGGCTGGGGGACGGTCTCTTGGAAGGTCATTGGATGGTGTGGCGGTGGATAGCTTGACGCGTCCGGTGACGACAGTTGCTGCTGTTGCTCCTCAGTAACTGGGTTTTGATCTTTTCGCTTGACCGTCCCTTTTCCCTTACCTTTCTGGAACCGCTTGTACAGCTTCACGCCCTCGATCTGAGCGCCATGCTCGCGAATCTTGTGTTGCGTGAGCAGAAAGTTGAACCTGGAAAACAAACTGGTTTTAGTTTCTTGCTCTGAGTAGTTTTTGAGGAATCTCTCACCTATAACCAGCGCCGCAGATCTCACAGTTCAGCTGCTGGCCGGTGTGGCGCCAGATGTGAACCCGCAGCTCGTTGGCCGCGATAAACTTCTTCCCGCAGTACGAACACTCGTGCTTGAACGAAGTCTCGTCGTGCTTCCTCATGTGCTTGTACAGTGCGTTCTTCCAGGTGCACTTTACGCCGCAAATTTCGCATTCAAATACCTTTTTCTCGTGGAAGGACTCCACGTGCATGGCCACGTCTCGTTTGGAATAGAACTTTTTATCACACATTTTGCAGGAATAGTCCCGCTGATCGTTGTGGTACTTCATGTGCACGAAGAACGATCCTCGCGTCGACAGGATCTTGCCGCAGATCGAGCACATGTGATCGCGCTCCTTGCCCGATGGTTTGGACTTTTTGATCATGTTCGAGTGCGACGCCCGGTGACCTGCCATCTGTCGACGCTGTTTGCAGGTAAAGTCGCAGAACTCACACTCGTAGAAGTCTTTCGGTTCGGGTTGGTCAGTTTTGGTCTTCCTTCCGGTGTGTTTCTTCTTGTGGCTTGCAAGTTGAACCAGTCTTTCGCAGGTGTACGGACACTCCGAACATTGAAGAAGTCCGTCGGAAGTCTTTTCCGACTCGATTTCCTCACCTTCATCTTCCAAAGGTCGCCTAATCTCTTCGGGTATTCGCTCCAGATTCTTGTGCTTCTTCCTGTGACCAGCCAGCTGTTTTGGCTTGCTGCACGTAAAGTCACAGTGTGCACAGCTGAGTGGTCCTAACGGTTTCTTCTTGTCCTCCAATCCGATTCTCCTGGCCAGTGGAATGTTATCCTCGTAATCCGAGTCCCCATCGTCGTCACGATCGCTGAACCCAGCCAAGCTGGACACTTCCATCTTAACTTCCGGCTCCACCGAACCAATCGGTATCTCGCCAAACTCGTCCATCTCCGTTTTGAGCTCGGATTTCGGAAACATTTCTGCGGCAGTAAACGGTTGGGATTGAGCAATCCTGTTTAGCTCCTGGGCGGCCTTCTCAACGTTGCGTATGAATCGTAGTGCAAGTTTTGCTTGCCGGAGGCAATCGTCGCAGACAATTCTGGAAGGACTATCTTCAAAATTCCCTGGCAGTAAGAATTTCAAAAACGTCCTCGAATCTTCCGATTGTAACATTTCCGCCAAATCATTCCCATCGTCGACTCTTTCGGCGCAAAAGCGACAAAAACAATCAGGCGAACCCTTTTTGTTCGCTCCAAGAAACAGCGTCGGAACGACGCCCGGTTCCAGCTGGAAGAGCGTCCCGTCTTGAAGAAACGAATTGGCGCCAAAGTGACTCCAGCACACCAGGCTCGACTCTGGCAGGCTGGGCCTGCCGAGTGCCTTCGTCCAGCGGCGCCGCAAGGTGCCATCGTTCGGGACGTTAAACAGTACGGTGCCAAAATCACGGTCAGACGCGTCGCAGCCGGGAACCGCGCAGCAATGGGTCATTGTTATTTTGTTTTGAAGACTCCGAAGGAACTTAAACTCGACTTGCTCTCTTCTAGTACGGACTTCACTGCCTGGTCTATCCGTTTGGTATGATGAGTCCAAGGACCGGTTTAGTGCTGGACCATGTTTTTGAATCGATTTGGGCCAGTTTGGAACCTGCTGCGATGCCAAATTTGCCGACTTGAGATTTTTGTTTGTTTTGGTTTTTAAAATATTGACGTTTCACTGCACGGTAATTCAGCACGGCTCGATGGTTGTTTTTTTTTTAATATTTTGTGTTACAGTAATAAAATATAAAATATTGTAAAATTATAAATAGGTTTTTAAATAATGTTGTAATCAATAATTGAAAAAATATTTTTCAAAAAGGTTTTTTTTCACAAAATTCAAAAAAAAAAATTTTATGTGAAAAAATTGTATTGATCATCCTAGTTTCAAATCAACGTGTGAGCGCTAACCTGCACGCAAAACGGACATTAGGTATAAATTCCTAATTTTTAGGTATAATCGAACCTGACTGCAATAAGTTATTTTATTACTAATCGGCTATCAGTAATATGTAAAATTACTAATAGCGTTTTAGTACGAGAATTCCTATATTTTAGGTAGAACCAAAATACCTTAATTTTAGGTATTTTCTGGAAAAGTGAGGGGACCAAAATTACTTATATTTAGGTATAATCCAAGATGGCGGACCATGGTTATTCCTTATTTCTAGGTATAAATACCTAAATTTGAGGTATTTTCTGGAAAAGTGAGGGATCCAAAATTACTGATATTCAGGTATAATCCAAGATGGCGGACCATTTATTCCTTATTTCTAGGCATAAATACCTAAATTTGAGGTATTTTCTGGAAAAGTGAGAGATCCAAAATTACTGATATTCAGGTATAATCCAAGATGGCGGACCATTTATTCCTTATTTCTAGGCATAAATACCTAAATTTGAGGTATTTTCTGGAAAAGTGAGAGATCCAAAATTACTGATATTCAGGTATAATCCAAGATGGCGGACCATTATTATTCCTAATTTCTAGGTATAAATACCTAAATTTGAGGTATTTTCTGGAAAAGTGAGGGATCCAAAATTACTGATATTTAGGTATAATCCAAGATGGCGGACCATGATTATTCCTTATTTCTAGGTATAAATACCTAAATTTGAGGTATTTTCTGGAAAAGTGAGGGGACCAAAATTACTTATATTTAGGTATAATCCAAGATGGCGGACCATGGTTATTCCTTATTTCTAGGTATAAATACCTAAATTTGAGGTATTTTCTGGAAAAGTGAGGGATCCAAAATTACTGATATTTAGGTATAATCCAAGATGGCGGACCATGATTATTCCTTATTTCTAGGTATAAATACCTAAATTTGAGGTATTTTCTGGAAAAGTGAGGGATCCAAAATTACTGATATTCAGGTATAATCCAAGATGGCGGACCATTATTATTCCTAATTTCTAGGTATAAATACCTAAATTTGAGGTATTTTCTGGAAAAGTGAGGGATCCAAAATTACTGATATTTTGGTATAATCCAAGATGGCGGACCATGATTATTCCTTATTTCTAGGTATAAATACCTAAATTTGTGGTATTTTCTGGAAAAGTGAGAGATCCAAAATTACTGATATTCAGGTATAATCCAAGATGGCAGACCATTATTATTCCTAATTTTTAGGAATAAATACCTAAATTTGAGGTATTTTCAGAAAAAATGAGGGATCCAAAATTACTGATATTCAGGTATAATCAAAGATGGCGGACCATGATTATTCCAAATTTTTAGGTATAAAAATCTAAATTTGAGGTATTTTCTGGAAAAGTGAGGGATCCAAAATTACTGATAATCAGGTATAATCAAAGATGGCGGACCATTTATTCCTTATTTCTAGGCATAAATACCTAAATTTGAGGTATTTTCTATAAACGTGAGGGATAGAAAATTACTTATACTTAAGAATAATCAAAGATCAAATTACTATTAGGTATTATCCATGAGATATGCAGGCAGAAGAAAACAATGGTTTATATGATATTAATATTTTTATTTATATCAAACACAACTATTTCATAAATGTTCTCACCTAAAAATGAATATTAAAATTTAAATTATATTTTATTTTTTCAATGCATCTATATTTTTAATATTAAATTTATCTTTTTTATAAATATTTTGGTTTTTTTATGTTTTAATTTTTTAATAGTTAAATATTTAAATATTTTAATATTTTAATATTTTAATATTTTAATATTTTAATATTTTAATATTTTAATATTTTAATATTTTAATATTTTAATATTTTAATATTTTAATATTTTAATATTTTAATATTTTAATATTTTAATATTTTAATATTTTAATATTTTAATATTTTAATATTTAAATATTTTAATATTTCAATATTTTAATATTTTAATATTTTAATATTTTAATATTTTAATATTTTAATATTTTAATATTTTAATATTTCAATATTTTAATATTTTAATATTTTAATATTTTAATATTTTAATATTTTAATATTTTAATATTTTAATATTTTAATATTTTAATATTTTAATATTTTAATATTTTAATATTTTAATATTTTAATATTTTAATATTTTAATATTTTAATATTTTAATATTTTAATATTTTAATATTTTAATATTTTAATATTTTAATATTTTAATATTTTAATATTTTAATATTTTAATATTTTAATATTTTAATATTTTAATATTTTAATATTTTTATATATTTTAATATTTTAATATTTTAATATTTTAATATTTCAATATTTTAATGTTTTAATATTTCAATATTTTAATTTTTAAATTAGGTATTTTCCAAGAGTTATGCAGGCAGAAGAAAAACAAAATTTTAAATGATATTAATATTTTTATTTACATAAAACACAACTTTTGCATAAATGTACGTACCTAAAATAAATATTTAATGATTTGAATATTTTAACATTATTATTTTGTATAATATTATATAATATATCTTTAATATTTCAATATTTATTTATTTTAAATATCTTTTATTATTTTAATATTTGTACAACTTCAACATTTTAATCTTTAAATATTTGGAATTGTAGAATATAAGATTTTTTGGAGTTTTAAAATGTTTGGAATTAGAGATTTTTAAAATTTTCTCTCTCTCCCCTCTCTTTCTATTTTCTCGCTCTTCCTGTTCCCTGCTATCTCTCTCTTCCCTTCCTCTCAATTCAACTTTTTCTCTTTCTCTCCTACCCTCTCTCCCTTTCTTTCTCTCCCATATTTTCTCACCTCTCTCTTTCCCACCTTCTCTCTACCTCTCCTACTCTCTCTCCTTCTCCTACTATCTCTCTCTCTCTCTCCTACTATCTCTCCCTCTCCTACTCTCTCTCCAACTATATCTCTTATCTCTCTCTTTCTTCATCTTTGCCCCTCTCACTCCCACTTTCTCTCTCTCTTACTTTCTATCTCTCTCTTCCTCTACCCTCATCCTATCTCTTTCCCACATTTTCTTTCGCTCTTCCCCTCCAGCCTTCTCTCACAAACTCCCCCTTTCTCTCCCTTTTCTACTTTCTCTCTCCCTTTCCCATTTTCGCTCTCTTTCATTCCCTCTTCTTCTTTCTTCTTTCCCACTTTTTCTCTCCCTCTCCTCTTCTCTCTCCCACTTTCTCTTTATTTCAGTCTCTCATACACACACGAGCACACACACACACACACACACACACACACACACACACACACACACACACACACACACACACACACACACACACACACACACACACGAACACTTTCACAAACGCATACATACACACACCCGCAACGTCCAACCAAATCACAAAAAGATAAAAATTGGTTCGTCAAACTCAAACTCGATACAACTTTTCATTCACACAATCGCCATGGTCGCACAATCTACACGATTGGGGTCCGTTTATACTTCCCCTTTCCAGCTCTTCCGCAAACATCCGTCCCGAGATCCGTCCTCCAGAGCACGAGAGGGAAGTGGCGGCTTTTTTAATTCCGCCGGGAGTTGAAGGTTCCGTCCTCCTCCTCCTCCTCTTCCACAAGTACGCGAGCCATGGCAAGGATGCTCCGGGTTCCGTTCTCCGTGCAGAACCGGAGAGCCACTTTTCTTCCTGCACAAAACTTACCTTGCCAAAGTTCCTAAGTTTTCAGCAGCACTGCGGAACACCAACTCACAGCCACGAAATTATTTTGTTTTGACTTGTCAAAACGTGAATCGCAATTTTAGAACTAAAAAAAATACTAAAATTTAGGAATTTTTAAGAAGTACTTCAGTGTCCAAAAAAAATCCTAAATTTTAGGAAGAAAAAAATACTAATTTTTAGGTATAATTTGACAAGCTAGAACATAAGTTCAAAAAATACTAAAAATTAGGATTTTATACCTAATGTCCGTTTTGCGTGTGTCACTTTTGAAAATCACCAAAAACTCGGCATCTCCCCGTCCAAGCGTAAACAAAACAAAATCTATTTTCTATCCGCGGACGCGGGTCGTCTATCGGAGTAGGTTCGGATCGCGCGTTTCGGAACCGGTTCCGGTGGTCTCGCGCGCCTCCTCGCCATGGAGAAGTTGGTGCAAAAGTGCCTGGTTCCGGGTTGCGAATCGACGACGGATGATCGGAGCAGGACGTTCTTCGAGTTTCCGGCCGATCGGGACGTGGTGCGCGCCTGGAACAAGGCCATGGGCTTTCGGGCGAATTGTAAGCACATCCCGGAACCGCGGGTCTGCGAGCGGCACTTTACGGAGGAGGAGGTGATTGAGGGACGGTTGGTTGAGGGAGCGGTTCCGAGTGTGGAGGTGGGGCGGGTTAAGTCCGGGGAGGGGGGGATGATGGGGGAGGGCGCTGATCCGAGTTACTGTCGGTTGTGTGCCAAGCAGGAGCGTCAGCCGCTGAAGAACACGATAGAGAAGATGATGCGATGCGCGGAGACGGCTAGGTTGTTGGAGATTTGTCTGGAACCGGGGCGGGACGATGAACGACTTCCGGCGGGCGTTTGTGACGCGTGCTCGCACATGATGAAGTACGTGCTGAAGTTTGTGCGGACCTGTTGCGGGGCGCAGGGAAAGCTGAGCAGGATCATGGACGAGCGAATCAAGAATGAGGGCTTGAAGGGGGAGGAGGGAGAGGGGACGGTTCCGCCGATTCCAGTGGTCAAGATGGAGGCGGTTGAGGACGGAGGTACACTTCCGACGGATTATCTGATGATCGGTTTGGAAAAGGAAGAAAAAGGAGCAGTTCCGAGGTACATTGTAGACGAGGTCGTTGACGACGAGGATGGACCAACGGATAGGGAGGAAGTTGACGTCAAGCTGGAACCGGTTGGACGTGATGGGTCCGATTCGGAGTACGAGCTGCCGGATGATTTCCACGCTTCCTCGGGGAGCTCGTCGAGCGATTCCGAGGACGACGAGTACGATCCGGACGATGAGGATCTTCAGAGGATGAAGCAAAGAGTCAAAATTGAAGACGGTGAACCTGAGGAAAAACCCGTGAGGCGACGTGGTCGTCCACGGAAAAATGACCCAAAGGTGCCGAAAGGACCGAGAAAGCGCCGCGAAAAGCGTGATAAGAGCTTGGACGAAAAACCGGCCTCGATGAGCAAACAGATCTGCCAGGTTTGCGGCAAGATCCTGTCCAGTTCGGCCACTTTCAACGTCCACATGATGACCCACACGAATCAGAAGGATATCGCGTGTCCAATTTGCGACAAGAAGTTCTACGTCAAGCAACAGCTTAAGATCCACATGGAATCGATCCACGAGAAAAAGGACTTTGTATGTAACATCTGCGGTCTCAAGTGTCGCTGGCGGAAGTCACTCCGGCGCCACATGCTCCTTCACGAGGATAACCCGTACAAACACAAGTGTACGTACTGCGATAAGGCGTTTGCGCGGCCAAACCAGCTTCGGTACCACGTGATGAAGCACACCGGTGACCGGGTCTACTGCGAAATCTGCGGTGCGGATTACAGGTCAGTTTTAGAGTGCACTTCTAAGGTTGTAGAAAACTCAACATTATCTATTTCCAGATTCAACTACATGCTGACCCAACACAAGATCCGCAAGCACGGCGTCGTCGTCGAGGGAGTTCAACTGTACAAACAAACCGCCAGGAAAAAGAAATCCGAATCCGGCGAACCACCTGGTCCCCGCAAGATCCGAATCGGCGCAGCAGCTGCAGCCGCCGCCGCCGCAGGTCAACCAGTGAACCTCCAGCACCCGCCGCAACATCACCAGCAACTCTTATCGCCCCCACCGCCATCGCTAGCCGTCGGCAGCACCTCTTCGGTCATCTCTCACCTAGCCCTGCCGGAGCACGACCGTACGAATCAGAGCGACCTGTCGTCGCACGTCTCAGACCTGGGCAGTCCAGCTACGAACGCTTCGTACGCCACGATAACTTCCCCAGAACCACCCCACTTTCCCGGACATCATCAGCAACATCCGGCGTTGCAACACCAGCAGCTACAGCATCACCAGCATCAGATGGGTGGTGGCTTCAACGGGGCCGGACTGGCCATGGCCATGCCCCCAGGCCTAATCGGATTCCCACCCATGAACCGGCAGCAGCAGCAGTAGATCCCAGTCTTCGTAAACATTTAAAACCAATACATTCATCTAGAATATCTCACGCAAGCTTATCAAAGTGAAAGAACGGCCCTGTTTCCAATCGCTCAACTCAACCTTTATTACCCACTCCTCAAATCTCCCCCTTGCTCACCTTGTCCAAAAACCCGACACAACAACGCACACACTGCACGTAGCACTGCTCGAACCCCTCCGCACCATCGTCATAGTACGGATCCCGGATCATCTTCCCCGGCGCCTCCCCGTCGAAATCCCCCAGCAGCAGCTGCTTCGCCTTCGAGCCCGCCCCCGGCGCAAGCCGCGCCAAATCGGACATGTTCTCGCGGTCCATCCCGAAGATGTAGTCGTACTTGTCAAAGTCGGCCTTCTTGATCTGCCGCGCCCGGTTGTCGTACGGCAGGTCGTGCTTCTTCATGGTGGACAGCGCGCGGTGGTCCGGGCTCTTGCCGACGTGCCAGGCACCGATCGCGGCACTGTCCACCTCCCAGTCGGCGGCCACACCGGCGTCGGCGATCGTCTTCAGGAAGACCGCCTCGGCGATTGGCGACCGGCAGATGTTGCCTGCGAGGGAGAGGTTTAGTATTCCGGCGATTCGACCAGGTGAGTCTGGGGGCACACGTACCTAAACAGATGAACAGGGCTCTCTTTTTCTCCGACATGGTTTCTTCAGCAGAGTTGGAATTAGAGTTGATGATTGGAAATGTCGCGGCTATCACTTCTGGCGAAGGTCATACAAACAACATTGCGTTTAGTCTGAACCCTGTCATGCCCAATTAAATATTTGTTTACACTTTCCTTTTAAAAACCAATCACTTTGTGGAATTTGTGTAAAAAAGTTATAGAAATCTCAAAAACTTGAGAATTCTAAAATTTTAATAGCAAAACAAAAATTTAAAAAAAAATCTCAAAATAAAAAATAATATTCTTAAATTTTTAAGATTCAGCAATAAAAAATCGTTCGTAAATTAAAAAAAAAGAAAGCAACATTATATTTCACTCTCCCTTCGAAAGATTGTGCTTATCAAAATAAGCTCTCCGCTGTGTGTAATAAAATCAACAATCTAAACTCATTTATACGAACCATTTTTTTTAATTCCTCAATTCTTAAGCTTTTTAATTCTTAAATTAATATAAAAAAAAAACTCCTTAAATTTTTCAATATAATCAATTTCCGAAATTCTTCAAATTCTGAAATTGTATAATTCCAAATTTCAAAAATTATAAAAATACAAAAATAAAAATTTCTAAATGTCTGATATTCTCAAAATTTTAAAATTGTTAATATAAAAAATATTTTCATTCCTCGAATTTTCTTATTATTATTTTTTTAATCTTAAAATTCTTAAATTACTCTATTCTAAAATTCCTAAATACTTGAATTTCTTAATTGGGTACTAAAGCCCTAAGTCAATTTTTATGTACAACGGTAAAAAAAACGATTAAAAACCATTTCTGATCACTTTTTTCATTTTAAAGCAATATTTTTTTTTGACAAGACAACATTTTTTCGATGGATCAACTATGGTCCCCTTGGAACGAACTGTCAAGTAGGAGCTTTCCTGTCAAGAAGGATCGCGAGGTTAATTTTTCAATATTGATTTAAAAATCCATTATAAACTCTTTGTGGTCGTACAAAGGGTCATTGTACTCAGAAAAATAAGCTATATCGCTGGAAACAATAATATCAGCAATCTAAGCTTCATTTTAGGACCCAATTCTAAAAAATTTAAAATCCCAAGCCCGGGAGTTTTTTTTGAAAGGTCAGAAAACAAAATTCTTATTTTTGCTTTTTGGGTATTCTTAAAACCGCTTTGAGTCAGAGCTATTGAAAACACCCAAAAGACAAAACAATGTTTTTGACAGAGGCGACTCGTCCACCTGTTCAACCTGTTCATTGAACAGGTAGCCGATTTCAAGCGGATATTTTTTTTTATTTAAGTACCGCGGTGCTTTTTCAACCAGCAACATACAATTACAATTTTTGTTTGAATATACGTTAACAAAATCGACGCCCTATGTTCAGCAGCGCTGCATGCACCAAAAAAACATTGGCCCGCCACCCTTTACTCTTTACCTTTCTTTACAACCCACCAATACTAAAGCGAGCCAGCCTGGCGGGCCACGCGCAAATGCTCGTCGCGTTCACACCGACCCTCTGAACGTCGGGGAAAAAATCTCCATACGGAAAAAAATCAACACATGTAAAGAGCTTCCTATTCATACGCAGCGGCATTATCGATGTGTTGGTAAATCTGGTTCAATCTGAGAGCGTGAACGTTGCAGCATTTTTGGGGGAGAGCGAAATGCCACCCCCAGGCCCCAGCTGACTTAGCTCGCTCAGCTCTGCAGGGAGCTGCTTGCAAAAGGTAAACAAGCCAGCGCGTTGACAGCACGTTGAGAGCATGAATAAATGAGAGAGCGCGAGAGCACCACAGATATTGCTCTATATTTGGCGCACTTTTAGGCATCAGGCTGTTTTGCGCAGACTGGTGGTGGCTTGTTTTAAAACTGGAAAGTTCAACTGCGCGCGTTGAACCTCTTCGATCTTCTTGGTTACTAGTGGATTCTTGCTCTTCTGGAAAGTGATGTAATGTTAAGTTTAGATAGTGTGATTGATAGATTGAATTGAAACAATTGAAACAAAAAAGTACTGTGTTTTTTCCAGACTCGGGACACATGAGAAGAATTATGACAGTAGATTCAACCATGATCGTTATTTTATTTTCAGGATGGTTATATTTAAATTGGATGCAGTCCTAAAAAGTTTATGATTTGATGCCTTTAAATGCTCCAAAAACGACTGTGTTTATTCAGACTGTTGGTCCGGTTCACTCTAGTTGAATATATTATTATCATATATTGTAGCATGAATTTGTTCTGAAAACATTTTTTTCTCTGATGCTAAAAACAAATATTTTCATTATTTCGGTTTCATGTCAATATAGTTTTGTTTTTAACATCGGAAGCCCTTCTTTTTATTCAGAAATTGAATTACAAAACCATGAGGACATAACAGTAAATTCAATTCTCTAAAAATTTTACAAAGGATCAAAAGCGATACGACCTGGTTCTAAAAAGTATAAAGTAAAATGTCAATTTAATTTTTAAATAGTAACCAAGTTAGCTCAATATTAGTTGGGCCTAAAAAAGCCCAACAAACAGTTTTCCTTTGTGAAGGATGTGGTATTTTTTCTGAACATCCTGATGAATAGTTTTGAAATTTAGTACAATATTCAATAACTTCCCTTGAATTTCGATAAGGATGGCAGAGCGATTGCTCTATTTTTCCACATTCGCCACGCTAATGATTAAGTCTTAAAAATACATTTTAACGAGATAAAAAAGTCTTAATCATACGTGTAATTAATTATTTGCATAAACAGAAAATTATAATAGTATAAAAATAATAAAACGTAAAAATAAAAGCCATTGGAAAGAAAAAAGCTTCAAAACATTTTTTAACATTAAGATTCAAAAATTTACTACGATCTATAATCAATATTTATTAAAAACAACATTGTAACCGGGTCGACTTCAAGCACGAAGTCAAATCATCCAAAAGAGTCGAACCAGCCTCCGGCTGAAAAACTCTTTAATAAAGAATAAAAAAATAACATTGAACAGGTACTACATTCGGGCACGAGTCGCCTCTGGTTTTTGAACCGTCTAATCTAATCTAATCTAATCTGATCTAATCTAACCTTATCGCAGCCAGTCTTTAAAGAATTCGAATTTGAGGGCATCCTGGAAAATACGTTAGGGTGATTAACGCTTAGCATCCTCCTAGAAAAATGTTTTTGAACCTTTAAATAAATCTAGAAATGTTTCAAAAAATTATTAATTGTTGCATTATTCAATACCTTAATTCAAAAACTTCGAATTTCATTCATTCTTTTTAATTTTAAAAAATTTTAGTTTTTGAATTTTGAAATTCTAAAAAAAACACAAGTTCTTCAATTCCAAAACTTCTCAAACATTACATTCTCAAAATTTGGAAATTTTTAAATGCAAAAATTAAAAAAAAATAACATTTTAAGGCTCTTGATTTTAAAAATTATAATATTCTAAAATAACTCTAAATTTTTAAAATTTTAAGAATAAAAAACTCAAAAAATCCCAAATACAGATTCTTCAATTCTCATATTCTATAATTGTAATATTCTGAAATTCTTAATGTCTAAAACTTTAAAAATCAAAAATTCTATCGTAATTTCTTATTCTTCATTTTTTATATTTTTATAAAGTTCTTAATTCCTGTATTCCAAAACATCCGCATCCTTAAATTTTATAACTCTGAATCCTAAAAAATGCTTAAAATTTCCTCAATTCTTAAATTAAAAATATTCGAATTTAAGAATGACAAATTCAAATTGGTCAAATATTTTCCATTTTCTCATAAAGATGTCAGAATAAATCAGTTACCTAAATCGTGGAAATTGGAACCAAATAAGCTAATCTAAATTACTTTTTGAATATTGAAATTGTACGCAATGGTAAATCTGGGTTTTTTTTTTAAAGGGCCGATAAATCAAATTTTATTTTTTTTCTTTCTGGGTGTTTTTGAAACCGCCATGGGTACTCAAAATCACCCAACAAGCAGAACATAAAAAATCGTTTATTAGTCTTTTTGTTTTAAGGGGTTACATACATGTAAATCGGCAAAAATGTCAGAGGTTGGTTTTAGCACACACTAAAACTTTTTTCAAAATCTGTTTTCATGGCATTAAAATATACATTTTCAACTATTAACAAAACAAATTTGTAGACAGTGCCGAGATATAGCTATTTGACGTAAGCAGTTTCAAAAAACGGGTGCCACGATATCTCAAGACTGCACTAACCAAATCGGCTCAAAATTTTGGTGAATACTCGTCAAACCGGCCTCGCGTGCATGGCGAAGGCCAATTTCAAAAAGTTTATTAAAAAAAAAGATAAAAATCTTTTTTTTTTCATATAAAAAATCGCAAGTTTTTGATTTATGCATTTTTTGAAAATTAAAAATTTCAAAATCGGGCTTCGTCATGCACACAGAATATGTCTTGGGAGTCTTCACCCAAAATTTCAGCCAATTTGGTCCGTCCCATGTTGAGATATCGTGGCACCCGTAAATCAACTCAGTGTTTAGGGAGCGTTCTTTTATTACGTAACGCGAAAAATCGGACTTTTAGACCCCCTCTCTCCCCCTCGTAACAAAATTTCCATACAAATTTTAAAAATTTTGTATGGAGCGTAACACGGCCTCCGACCCCCCCTCTCTCCCTACTGCGTTACGTAATAAAAGAACGCTCCCTTAGAGAAAAACGCTTACAAAGTGACAGTTGACAGTTTGCTTTGCGCATGGAAATATTCTGAGCTTAAATCGTCTCTAACTCAGTCCAATCATGAAATATCTTCATCAAACTTTCAGGAGTGATTGAAATTCATCTTTTAAGTGGATTTAAAAAATCTGGAGTTTTTTTTGAAAAGGTCCAATAAACCAAATTTCCAGTTTTTGCTTTTTGGGTGTATTTAGAACCGCCTTGAGTCAGGGGTATTGAAAAACACCCAAAAAGCAAAAACTGAAAATTTGGTTTATTGGTCCTTTTAAAAAAAAACTCCAGAAATCTTCGATGATATGAAATTTTGTGGTTTTCTACATGTATGTAACCCCTTAATTCTTGAAATAATAAAACTATTAAATTATTAAATCATTAATTTTAATCTTCGCTGCTTAAAATATTTCATTAAAGCAACAACAATTTCAAAATAGTGAATGTTTAAAAACAGAACTTTCAAAATTTTAAGAACAGAATTAAGAATGATTCAATTGAAAGAACGTAATTTATGAACATACCACTAAATCCAAAATAAAGTAAAGTGTCAAGACAAAACAAAACACAAACAGAAACAGTGCAAAAATTGGAGAGCATCTTCAAAAAAAAAGCTGATTGAAAATTTTCGCTGGTTTGTGCATTTTTTCACAAAAAGTAAGTAAGAAGAGTCCATAAATAAAGAATATTTTAATCAGGAATTAATCATCTCCACCTCGTAGACCAAATTTGACGAGAATCCAACAAAGAGCAATGACGACCCGCCAGGGGGTCTGCGCCGTGCCAGGCTGCGACGCATCCGGCCGTGACTTTGGCACCTTCTTGTTTCCCGTACCTCCCGGCGGTTCTTCGCAGCGCACCCGCTGGCAGGAAGCCCTCGCCAGTAGGCCGCTGACCGAATCCGATCTCGTCTGCTGGAATCACTTTGAGCTGGGGGCGCAAATATCCTGCAATGGTGCGGACTTCCGGCTGGCGGACGGGGCCGTTCCGAGGTTGTTTGTTGGCGGTGCGTTGGTGGAGGGGAACGTGGAGCAGTTTTGTCGACTCTGTGCGAGACGGTTTGATGGAGGGGAGGTTGGGAGTGATCTGGCTGGGATGTACACGTCGGAGGATTCGAGCTTGTTTTTGAACTTTCTTCTGGGAGATTTGGAGGACAGTTTGTGCAGGTTGGCGTGCGAGGAGTGTTGGGGACAGGTGATGTGCTCGATGCGGTTGGTTCGGAGTTGTAGGAGGGCGGCGAGGGAGCTGGAGAGGGTGGCTGGTCGGACACATGGTACCGAAGAAGTGCTGCTGAAGCCGGAACTTCAAGCAGAGATGGATGTGTTTGGGGAGATTCCGATCGATCCGGTGGAACTGGAGGTGAAGCTGGAAGTTGAGAGCTTGGAGAGTTTGAGTGATCGAGAAGATGATGGAGGGTCAGCTGAAGAAGATAGTGATGCGCTGGAGCTTGCAAAACACAAGATAAAGCATCGAGGTGAATCGTCAAGGAAGAAGAAGCAAACTGAGGATGATAGCTCGGGTCCCTTCGAGTGCTCGGAGTGTCCTCTTATCTTTGAGAGACGTAAGCAACTGGCCAGTCACAAGAAGAAGCATAACGGGAAGGTTCGTAAAGGCAGGCCTCCAAAGAACCCCGACGAGTTGTACGAGTGCGAGTTCTGTGACTTCAAGTGCAAACTGCGCCAGGCGATGGCAGGCCATCGTTCGTCCCACTCGGACCAGATTAGGAAGACCAAACCACCGGAAAAGATCTACGACAGTGTTTGTCCGATCTGCGGGAAGGTTCTGGCGACGCGTGGATCTTTTCTCACCCACATGAAGATCCACAACAACCAGCGCGATTTCTCGTGCGACGTGTGCGGCAAGCAGTTCTTCAAGAAGAAGCAACGAGACATGCACGTTGAATCCTTCCACGAGAAGAAACTATTCATTTGTAAGGTCTGTGGCGTCACCTGCAAGTGGGAGAACTCGCTGGAGCGGCACATGCTCAAGCACGAGGCCAACTCGTACAAGTACGAGTGTACGCAGTGCGAAAAGAAGTTCCTGACGGCGTACCTCCTGAAGGCGCACATGACCAAGCACACCGGCCATCAGGTGTTCTGCGAAATCTGCGGCGCAGGCTTCCGGTTCAACTTCCTGCTCACCCAGCACAAGATTCGCGAACACGACATCCAGGTCGAGGGCGTCAAGCTATACAAGCGATTCCAGAAGGGCATGCGGAAGGGCAGCAACAAACGGAAGAGTCAACAAGAAGCGGAGGTTCCAGCGACATCCCAGCCGGAACAGCCTCCGATGATACCGCTGCTCTTCCAGCAAACTGAATCTCCAGCAATACTTCCTAATGTAGTTGGGACAGGCCAACAGGCCAGCAATTATTAGTTTAGCAATAAAAAAATAATCTCCAAACACTTTTCAACTGTTTTACTTGTTTATTATATCTTTATATCCGTATTCAGTAACATTTATGTTTCAATACACTCACAAATTTGTCGATCCGTTTCTACTTGTACTTGATCCGGCTCAACCTAGGTTGACCCGGAACACGTGCAGGATATTTGGGAAACTCTGCTAGCCTTCTTGTTTTTCTTACGTGGGAACTTTTTGGGTGGCAATAAATAATTTAGATTCCAATGAGAGGGAGAGCGACTAACAACTCACAATAAATTAGTTCTTATCATCTCGTTTTTTTAACTAAACCAATTTGTTTTACTTTGCTCGTAGCAAATCTCTAAAATAGAAGCAGGGTTAATCAAACAGTACGTTTGAAGATGAGTCTGAGTTTAAGGGGGTTGGTGCTTTTGTACGGCTTTTCCTCTGCGTTTCTTTTTTGTTTTTTGGTGACTATCTTATGCAACAACACTTTGTAACTTTTAGCTTTGTTGTTGTGTGTGGGAGGTGGTTAGATGAAGATACTCTCAGCTGGAAACGTTGCGAGAATTTATTCGACGTTCCTGTAAGATAGAAATGATAGCAATAGGTCAGTCTTCGGGAGGATCTTGAGAGTGGGCTTGCTAGACGATCATGCTGCCGTCCGTTACGTACACAACGCGGATGGTGTTGGTGAAGCCGGAGCCCTGCTTCCAGCCGGTAACGATGACCACCGGCATGCCGGGCTTCAGGAAGCCACGTTCCTTGCCAAACTCCATACCGTACTGGACGCGCGCGTCAACGTCCTTCAGCCAGTCCTCGAGCGGGGGCTCTGAAAGTGAAATTCGGATCGATTAGTTGAGCTTGGAGACTTGGCGTGAAGAGAGGTTACTCACGTTCGTAGACCACGGGCAGAATGCCGCGGTACAGATGGCACTGGCGGGCAGTCTGGTCGAAGCGGGTCACGGCAATGATCGGGCAGCGTGGGCGGTACTTGGAGATGACATGGGCCGAACGTCCCGAAGTGGTGATGACGATGAGAGCCGCGGCGCGGATCTTGCTCGCAGCTTCGGCAGCAGCGATCGCGATCGAGGCTCCGGTATCGATCGGAGTGGGCGTCGTGTTGACCAGATCGTTGAACAGGTTGCGATGCCACAGGGCAGCTTCGGCTTCCTTGCACGTCTTGGCCATGGTCAGTACGCACTCCAGCGGGTACTCGCCCTTGGCGGTCTCACCAGACAGCATGACACAGTCGGCACCATCAATGATGGCGTTGGCAACGTCCGAAATTTCGGCACGAGTCGGACGTGGCTTCTTGATCATAGACTCCAACATCTGAGTGGCGCAGATGACGGGCTTTCCGGCGCGGTTGCACCGAGCGATAATCGACTTCTGAGCCAGGAACACCTTCTCGGCCGGGATTTCAATACCCAGATCACCACGAGCAACCATGATACCGTCCGAAGCGGCAATGATGGCGTCCAGGTTCTGCATACCCTGCTGGTTCTCAATCTTGGAAATGATCTTGATGTTCTTGCCCTTATCGCCGAGGATACCGCGGATCTCCTTCAACGCAGCAGCGTTACGGATGAACGAAGCGAAGATCACATCGACTCCCTGGTCAACACCGAACTGCAGATCGGCCTTGTCCTTCTCGGACACAGCCGGCAGATCGACCGGCACTCCGGGCAGGTTGACACCCTTGCGCGAACCGAGCAAACCACCGTTCTCGACCGTGCAGGTCAGCGTGTCTCCGCTAATACTGTTCGCAACCAGCGAGATCAAACCATCGTCAACGAACACACGATCGCCGGGCTTCACCACCTTGACGATGTTGACGTAATCCACGTAGATCTTGTCCTTGTTGCCCTTCTCCAGGTGATCCTTGTTCGTCGTCAGCTCGATCTTCTCGCCCTTCTTCAGCTCGACCTCGCCGGTTCCGCTGCCCTCAATCAAACCGGTACGAATCTCCGGACCCTTGGTGTCCAGCGCGATCGCCAGCGGGAACGGCTTGCCCAGCTTGGCCGAGTAGCTCGCCACCGCCTCGCGGATGTTCTTGATCGTGTTGCCGTGGTACTCGTACGAACCGTGCGAAAAGTTCAACCGGGCAATGTTCATGCCGGTCTTCATCATCTCCTCCAGCATCTCCGGCGCCACCGAGGCCGGCCCGATGGTACAGATGATGCCGGACAGCCGCACGAACGATGTCTGCGTGTCAATATCCAGCGAGCACATGTGCTCTAAATGCGACACCGATTCCGGGTTCATTTTGCGACCCTGCGGAAAGAAACAGTTATCTTGTGTTAGCTTTATGATTCCTAAAGGTGTGTCTAAAATTCAATTTGGTTTCAAATTGATACCTTTCAACATGAAGTTGCACCTGTAAAATTAATCCCAAAATCTAGCTTAAAAAATGGCATTGTTAGTAAAATTCTCGAAAGAAAGTCATCTGTAGGTCAGTAAACAAGCTTTTGCCTGCACTTTCGCGCAATCTCAACTAGTTTCGCTATCAGCGCTTCACGTGATGTAACGTAAGGTTCGAGGCTTATCTGGACGACACTATCAGTTGCGGTGTTTTTAAGCTTCCTGTGACGATGTAGACGGGATTGTTTACATTGAGTTAGGGTGAAGTGTCTTCCTAATTTTGTGTTCTTTTTTATATCAATTCTAAATGCATTAATAATAATTTTCTAACAACTGGTTTCATTTTTGTTTTCAGGTAATAATTGATCGCTGGTCCAAACATCGCAAAAATATTCTAAATCGATTCAGTTTTGAAGAAAATTAGAGGCGGTTCGAGAAGCCATTTTTTGGCGATCCAGACAGCAGGCATCGCGATCCGGATAGCAGACCAGCGATTGACATCGATGTGGTCGCCAGACTGGCAACGAAAGGTAGGAGCTTTTTTTCATTAATTGATAATTATGGTTTAGATGACTAAAAGTTGTCGAGTTCGATTACAAAGTCAGACATACTTTTGATTCTAAGACTACCGTTTGCGTTCTTAATATTTTCGCTAACAGATGTTTATATTTTTTTCATTTACATTAACTGTATTGAATTCAATTTTATAATTGGGGCTTAAAGTAAAGTGGTAAACAATTCTGGAGTTTTTTTTTGAAAAGGTCCAATAAACCAAATTTCCAGTTTTTGCTTTTTGGGTGTTTTTGAAACCGCCTTGAGTCAGGGGTATTTAAAAACACCCATAAAGCAAAAACTGAAAATTTGGTTCATTGGACCTTTAAAAAAAACTCAAGAATTACTCCTTTAAAGTATTTTTGTTCATTTATTCTGATTTTATTATATAAAATCATAAATATGCCCAATGTTTAACATTAACATACAACGATAAAAGACATGCCAGAGCACTCTTTCTAGCTATTATTATTTTTTTAGTCAACAAAAATACAGTTCGATATTTTGCGATGGATCAACTATAGTCCTTTGGTAAGAACAGAAGAACGTGTTTCTGGAAACCCCAAAGTTCATGCTTCCCCTTGAGTCGTGACTGTGCAGAAATTTTGTTGGTCGGTGTTTTGCGAAGTTTGTATGACGCTTTTAAATAATCGAATTTCGGAAAATGGAGGCTTTGGACAATCGAGTCTGGATTTTAATATAATCAACATTTAACACTTAATTTCAGGATCGAATTGAGTCCTTGGGCCCTTTGATAATTTTAGCATACGCAGCGATAAAAATTCTTTTCAAGAAACAATTTTTGATCAGTTTTGTTTAAAATTTCCAAGCATAATATCGAGAACATAAAAATTATTTGCGATAAAAAAAATGTAAAAGATTGGCAGGAATAAAAAAAAAAAACGTTTGTTTAATTTTTCTTAGTGAAAAACAGTGTCATTGTGGTTTAGAAAAACAGCTTTATCGGTGCATGACACCTATCAACAATCTTGAACTTAATTTAAGAACCCAATTGTTTCAGTTAAGTTCACATCAAAGATGACGAGCATGTCAGCCGACCGCTTAACATGATATAGAAGTGTATTGTGTTATAAGAAGGTTCAAAAAAGATAATTTTATTTAAACCAATCTCAGTTCAAATTCGGAACCATTCAGAATGTTCAGAATAAACGTGATTCGGATTATCGCTACACTGCCGCTCTAATCTAGTCCGTCCCATATGTAAAAAGTGGATGCTGAGATAACGCCGTGAGAAGGCCAAAAAATGTTGCACCATTTTTCACATTTCCAATCAATATCTTTTTGCTCAATTTCTATACAATTATTTCAATATTAGTTCAACAAATATTTCTAACATGAATTTGTTTCATTAATCTTAAAATTTAGAGATAAATTTATATATTTTCATACTAGAACTGACTTGCCTTTATTTTTCTATAAATAAAGGCAAGTCAGTCAATGATATCAAGGTAGGCTTGAACATTTTCACCAGAAGTTAAACTGTCATTTCAAGGTTTGTTTGGGTAATTTTCAAGTGATTTTCTCAAATGTTATAAAATGATGTTGTTTTATGTTTATTTCAGATTCATTCATTTATAGTTAAGTTCATAACAATGAAAATGTAATCATAAACGAGACGAAAATACTACAGAGGCAACAGATATTTGAATGCGTGTCTCTACGTCTGGACCGTTGAAATTTAGTGATCCACAGTCTACGTTTACCGGAAGCAGAACCTCTTCCAGAACTAGGACCAGGGCAATTCATTCAAGATTTAATAGAACTTATTTTATGGAATATTACTCATAATGGTATGTAGTTTCTTGTTTACTTGTGGTTGCCCTTGCATGAAAAAAGCACCAATTGTTTAAAATATTACGCATCCAAATTTATAAATATTCTTGCAGATATGAACTGCTTATAATCTTTTTTTCAAGTTCTGCGGGTTCATAGAAACATTGTCCTTGAAATTTAAATGGTTCCACGTTCATTCAATCGATTCATGATACATTTCTTTAGAAGGAACTGACTTGCCTTTATTTTGCATATGGGACAGCACGAAAGTGATTTTTATTTTGAATTTTCAGAACAAACATCACTTTTTTATTAATTGGCTCAAAGTACATGTAAAAACAATAATTTTGCTATGTTTATCTCAATAATGACCAAAATACATATGGGACGGACTAGATTAGAGCGGCAGTACAATGCTGGAATTCGAATCAGCATTCAAGCAATACATCGAAAGTTTAGGTCACGTTTTTGATAACGGCTACTATCGATCCAACAGCTTAACGTTAGATAATCACATGATAGCTGCAGCAGCTATTGTCAGCTAGAACAAATTAGCGCTTAATTAGCAAAGCGCTCCTCACCCAGCCCCTCAAATAATGACATTCTGTTTGGAGCGGTTGTGGTGTGTGAATCAACGCTCCAACAATTCTTCGAGAGTGTTTATCGTAACGATTTTTTTTTCGCTGACCATAGCTAAACGGTTATCGATAGTTTACAAATACGTCGTCGCGCTCAAAACGCGCTGACGGAGAACATATTTTATCGCGGAGCTTCACGACACGCTGAGCTTGGCTGGTGACATTCGGCTCGAGAGTTGTTCTTTTGATTGGGGATGAACTTCCCTGTGTTTACACAGAGTTGTGTAGATCCGTCATGGGTGGGAATTATTTTTAGCCTTTTTGTGTGAAATTGCTCCTGTTCATAACTACGCATTCACCAACCCCGTATTCTCAAAATGCACAAGGTGCCGCCGCCGACGGTGTGTCCTTGGTCAAGGGCACTCGACGAAAGCGGCTTGGGTAAGAAGCATCTTTCATTTCTGCTCTGACTGCACCCGGAAAAAATCAATAACCGCCGACGACGATGACGGCGATGGTCTGACCTACCGCAAATTTTATTTTTAACATAGGTAGATGGCAGTGATTGGATTCAAGGTAGAAGCTAGATTTTGGCACTCGTTTGGCGGTGTCGGGTTCAGGAGTTCAGGGCACTCGTTGTCGTTGTGTTGTGTTGGCAACGCGCGACCACGTCCTTTGACCTTGGCGACGGCTTCCTGGCCGGTTGGCACACGCCACCGCCCTGGGGCACGTTAGTTACACGGGACACTACAAACAGGAATCCGGGAACGCTGCTCCGGAGACTGAATTACCTTCGGGTCGAAGTCGTAGTCGGACACCCACACCATCATCCCTGCGTGGTGAAAGGTACTTATCAGTCGTTGGGTGGTGGAGAAGAACGAGAGGAAGGGATGGCCAAGGCCGGAGTACGGGAATCGGACAGGCTCTAAGCTAGGGAGTGACTTTACACTGAGTCGCCGGAACGCCGCTGCTGCTGCTACTCCTGGATGCTGCTGACCGACAAAGGCACCACTTTTCAAGTTACACAACGCCCAAGATCTAGGACGACCTCGACAGCGGCTAGGACTAGACGACGACGACGACGACCGGTATCGGTGCAAAGCTACACTTAAATGAGACTGTTTAATCGATACCGTCGACGGACTCAACAGGGCTTCACTCTCCCGAAGGATCGCCCGAGCCGAGCCCGAAGCGGCCCGAGTGAATCTTCGATAAGGGTTCATCCTAAACCTTCGGGTGTTTGGCCGTTTCTCGCAGCTGACGAGTTGTTGTAGTTGTTGCTAGCTGGGAAAGTGCACTTTTATCGTAACAGCTGGTTCCGCCAATCCGGTTCCGGTTTCCGCTCCCAAACCCACCAATTTTTCTTCACTCCAGACTGACTGACTGACCTTTCACCGTAGACTCTTGGGGGAAGCTGGGTTGGGGTTAAGGCACTTTTTGGGGGAGGAACTTTGCGTGCAAGTCTTGTTTACTTCCAAACGTTACGCGCCATCTGCATCGGTTTGGTTGGTCAACTGAATTTTCCGACGGCGCGCCGACAGACAGGCACAGCTCGAGAGGTGCGAGAAAATTCATCTCAGCAGGCGCGGCGAGGGGGTTTCAAAAATAGAGAAAATTTTCCGACATAGACACTCAAAGAAATGGGTTTGGGAAAATTTTGGATTTTATTTGTCTTCTAGGATAAGTAATTTTCCATTACTTGAAGAGATTCGTGCATTATATTGAAAAAAGAAATTAAAAAAACAGTAATCAACCATCCCAGTTTTCGTTGTCTACCGTTTGTCGAAATCGACCGAAATTTGACAGCGTGGGTGGCGGACGCCATGGGCATGCGCACCGAGGGATAAGAGCACTTGACATTCTTTATAATGAACTTCTGGTCGGTATTTTTATCGTGTCGATATCTTTGAGTGAATCGTTTGATATAAAAACTAGACCTTTTTTATAAAACCTTAGTATCAAATGTAAACACTTAGTGTATCCCGCTCACACCGTATGACAACGAGCAGTTTAGTTTTTGGGTCCTTTCAAAAGGACGCATTAGCCTTCGTAACCTTCTACAGTCCCTTCCTACACTGATTTGTATTATTTTGTTGAGAACATTTTTAAAAATGTTTTTTTTTAACATTTTCTAAAAAGCAATGGTGGCTGATTTTTTTTTATATAAAAATACAAACTTAACAAATACATTTACAAGAGCACGTGAGATCCCGGTTGGATTAATTTTCAGTTGAATGATTGAAGTATGAAATTTATGACAAATATTTTTCCAAGCTCGTTTTCTAAACATGTTGAAAATGCATATGGGATATTTATGCGAACATGGGCAGCTTAAGAGTTTGAAGTTTTCGATAGGAAAGCCGAATTGTATGGTTACAGGGTCTCAAATGTGTGAAGATAAAATATTTATTTGTTTTGCTGTTTTTGATACTAATATGTAAAAAAAAAACAAAAAAACTTTTTCCGATTATTTTTTTTATGTGAATTTTTCTATTTTATTGTGGTACTCAAAATAATTCATTTCGAATAGCAAAAAAAATATTAATGTGATTTCCTTAAAGTATAATTTATCAAAAACTTATCAATTTAATAACAACTACGAAAATTAAGCGTTGGACTTTGCAGTTGGTTGTATAATTGTATAATTTTGTTTACATGAAATTTGATCAAGTAAAGAAACTTTCACTTTTCAAACCATGTAAGGGAAAGTTTCATTAAGAGAAACCAAATGAACCCGTTCCCGAAATTCTTAGAGGTTTTAATAAAAGGAACGCTTTTGTAGAACATTGTAAATTGTTAAGATTCGCTGTTTTAAAAATACAGACTTGATATTAAAGCCATCTCTAGATAGGGTTTATGTTTACTCCTGAAATTTCTAACTTAAAGCTTAAATAGAATAACGAAATCGAAATGACGTTTTTTTTTGTTAAATAGTTGTAATGGGCTTATTAGGCAATAATTAAAAAAATCAAGCAATCAAACTTATTTGCAATCAATTTTAAGGCAAACATTAAGATTTTAATAAAAATTCTCAAAAATCAAATCATAATAAAATAAAATTCTATAACACTCAAATAAAGTACAGTGTATAGGCCTTGATTTCGCTCACTTGTTTAACCTTATATCGAACTCAAACTTATCCATTTCCCCCTGGCAACGCCGAACCCGAACAGGTCATCGACTGCAAGAATCCCCCTTTGGTAGAGGGAACCGAAAAAAGCTGATGAAACAAGCAGTTAAAACTACTTTCAGCGAATTCGCCGGCATTTCAGCTACCGGCGCGAAAAAAACAGCCAAATTTCGTCATTTCACTTTTAGTTTTTCCCCTCTTTGTGGTGTCTGGTCTGGAGCTCACGTTGAACCTCGCAACGCTTTTCGCATCATATGATTTATAGAGGTATCCATGTGGAGATGCATGCATCCAGCAAGTTCCCCTACAAACACAGACGTGCCGCGCTGAACAGCTGTAGTGTCTGCGCACGTTGATCGCAGACTGGTATTGGTAGAAACCTCTTTTTTTTTCGCGATGCCGGCAATTTGCTCCAGATATCGTTTTCGGGTGTACAATTGCTGGGCTAAACAACTGTCCACCTTTCCGAGTGATTAGTTTTGACAATGAGTAGCGCCATGTGATCGAGGGGGTTTCTTCTTGAAGTCTTGGCGCAAGCTTTTCCGACATTGACTTCGGTTGACATTGAGCTAACCTTGCAACGAATTATCCAATTTGAGTTGTTCACCCCAAAACGTTAAAAAAAAGTTTGAATGAACGCACACGCACACCGGGTTTCGGGGAACGGAAATTTCCACAAAATCTCTAATTTTAACTGTAAACTATTACCTCAGCCATGTTTGAACTTTTGTGTAAATGCAGCAAATCTATATTCAATAAGCGAATAAACAGTCGTCACGTCACGTTACACTGAACGTATTACACACGGCACACGGAACGTTACGAGGACGGCACCGAACACGACGAGGACGCACGTTGTACACGAGAACTACGGTACAACTGACTGACCGACTGGGACTGTTCGAGGCAGACTGTGCGCTGAACCTGTGTACTGGTGAGCTTGTGGTGTTCATCATATACTTCATGGCGCTTCCGCCGTACTCCACGTTAGTGGTGTGGTTGGTTGAGAGCAGTCCAAACACACGGCTCTCTCTCTTTGTAACATCCAAATGATGGATGTATGTAACTCACTGCGGTGACGGCAGTTAGTTTTGCGCCGTAGAACACGGGAACTCTCCGGTGGTCATTCTTTGGAAGAATAATATCAGGAAAAAACGCTACAATTATGATTTCAAACATAAGTCTGATTGAATCATTATATCTGGAGTTTTTTTAAAGGTCCGATAAACCAAACTTCCAGTTTTTGACTGACTCAAGAAGGTTTCAAAAGGACCCAAAAGGCAAAAACTGGAAATTTGGTTTATTGGGCCTTTTCAAAAAAACTCCGGATATTTTTTTTAATTTGAATTCGAATAACTGAATTCAATTTCACAAAGTTGTACGCTTCGAATTTCGAATTTTTTTTTCCTTTCTGATAAGACTGATGAAGACACCACGCGACGCCTACATTCGATGGATTTGCTTATCTTAAGTGAAACTTGCGACATTTTCAACTTGTTTTTGTTTCTTAAAGTTTTCTTTGTAATATATTTTTCTAGGAATTGAAATGAAATTTAGATTTTTTTTATTATTATGATTTTTTAAGAAAATTATCAAAATTTATTCTTTTTTGTAAATCGAGAATAATGGGTTTCTCCATTTTTTTTTGTTATCTCAGGCTGGTACAAATTTTATTCAAAATGTTTGTCACTTCAGAAGACGACGCTCTGTCATCCAATGTGACCTCCGTCCTATCAAATAGCAGTATATCAATTTGTTGCTCATAAAATGTGTGCAAATTAACACATAAACCTGTATCAATATCAATTTTAACTGAATAACACGTCGATTTGGCTGTGGTGTGTCAAAAATCTATGAAGTTTGATTTGTTTGATTTTTTGCAATGAAAATTTTCTCGAAAAATAATTCTGATAATAAAGATAATAAATAAAGAGGTAATTTTGAAGCCAAAAAAAACCTTATATATTGCAACAAAAAAAATCTGATTGGCCAATCCGATAAATGACAAATTTGTTGCAGAAGCTCGTTTGTGGCCTGGAGTATGTTCTGAATAAAATAAAATCACAATTGTTAATAAATTATTTTCGGCAAATGTCGCAAAATCTGCCAAATTGCTAATTTTATATTTTTTGTGCGTTTTTTCCACTTATTAGGTTGATTAAAGTTTCGTAAAGTTTTGGAGGATGTCGGTATTGGAAAACTCAGCTTCTTCAAAATTTTAATCTGGTTGGTCAATCGAAAAATCGAGCCATTTGGTCTTTGAAAAGTTAGCATTCCGAAACCATACTTTATTTCAAAATTTAAGAAATCAACCAAGTTTGAAATTCGAAGAGTGAGTTGGTTAGAAAGAATTTTACTCGGAAATTATTCTGCTTACGAAGAACGAGGTAATGTCCGAGTCAATAGGAACCCAGTGAAATTTTAACTTGTTTAGACCATTAGATAGGTACTAGATCAATCAAGATATTATCCGAAGCGTATTTGGGATTATTTCAATGACCCTATCTAGTTTGTTAACCCTCTACTGCTCAATTTTTTTCCCCAAAATTCTTATTTTTCCCGTGTTTAGGAGGTCATTTTGAGCAACTTTTGTTCTACGAAAAACTTTACTTCTCTTGTTTTATGTTTTTTTAAATGCATTTATCTTGTTTAGTTTAGTTTTTTTTAAAAGAGCAGTTCTCTCAGATTTCGGTCATTCGATTTTTATTATTTTTTAATCCGACTGAAACTTTTTTGGTGCCTTCGGTATGCCCAACGAAGCCATTTTGCATCATTAGTTTGTCCATATAACTTTCCATACAAATTTGGCAGCTGTCCATAAAAAAGTGATATGTGTAAAATCAAAAATCTGTACCTTTTGAAGGAATTTTTTCATCGATTTGGTGTCTTCGGCAAAGTTGTAGGTATGGGAAAATAATACACGGTAAAAAAAAATTGGTTCTTTTTTATATTTAACTTTTTATCACGAAAACTCGATTTCCAAAAAAACACTATTTTTTATATGTTTTAGAGGGCATAAAATGTCAACTTTTCAGAAATTTCCAGGTTTTGCAAAAAATCTTTGACCGAGTTATGAATTTTTGAATCAATACTGATTTTTTCAAAAAATCGAAATACTCGTCGCAAAAAATTTTCAACTTCATTTTTTGATGTAAAATTAAATTTGCAATCAAAAAGTACTTTAGAGAAATTTTGATAAAGCGCACCGTTTTCAAGCTAAATCCATTTTTAGGTAACTTTTTTGAAATGCTGGGAAAATTCTCAATATTTTGCTTTTTTGAACTATTTTTTGCTTTTCTGAACTTGATACGACCCTTAGTTGCTGAGATATTGCCATGCAAGTGTTAAAAAACAGGAAAATTGATGTTTTCTAAGTCTCACCCAAACAACCCACCATTTTCTAATGTCGATATCTCAGCAACTAATGATCCGATTTACAGTTTCAGTCGGATAAAAAAATACAAAAAATAAAATTGAAGAAAAAAGACCGATTTCGTAGGGAATTGCTCAAAAGGTCCAATAAACAAAATTGCCAATTTTTGCTTTTTGGGTGTTTTTGAAACCGCTTTGTTTCAGGGGTCTTTAAAAAACACCCAAAAAGCAAAAACTGAAAATTTGGTTTATTGGATCTTTTTTTTTTTTTAACTCCAGATTTTTGAAAAACATTGGCAAAGTCACATAAATTAAGTAAAGTTTCCAACCTTTAAATTTCCTAAAATTTAATAATTTCTCCTTTCCAATGCTTTTTAATGATCATTAATTGGTTGAAAATTGAATTTTGTTTATTTTTTTATTTGAAACCCGTCTAAAGGCGGGGTTGGGTTGTAGAGGGTTAAGAAGGAAATTCATTTGTATATTTGTATTTTGCTTAACCAATTTTAATTTGAAACATAACCACAAAGTGAGTAGTAACAAGAGTTCATGCGTCTCCATCAAACGATTATCAGGATCAATCTATCGAACGATGTCTACTTAAAACATCATTAGTTGCAATATCGCAGATTAATACAATTGCGGCAATTTCGCCAATAAAAGCCAAAATTTCATGGAGCCAAACTGGCACCACCACCGGCGAACTTGAGCGAGACCTTCTCCACAGTCATGCGTTTCGGCCGCCGAGAAAGACGCATTTCACGCACACCACGTCAATATCCTATACGGTGGGGTGCCCTTTCCGTGTCCTCTCTCCGGGAAACTCCTCCAACCTTTTCGCAACGTTTACGTTGAATAACATCACACCAATATCGTCATACTCTGCGGGGCTGGATGTTGGTAGCAAGTGTTCGACTTGCGACTCCCAACTCGAATAATCGTAACGCTTCGCGTAGAGGTCAGCCAAGGTTACCCCGGTAGAGGTGGCTGCTTCTACCCGCAGATCTTCCGATCTGGACTGGAAGATCTGCGGAACACTGCGATTTTACTGGGTTTGCGATGCATTTGATGAGTTTGCCATCGTCAGGACGCAAAATACGGTGCAACTTCATAATCTCTCGGGGATCAGCCATTAGGTAACCCCAAACACGGCTTTATGGGGTTATTTTTAAAACTGTTCTTGTTCAACACTTACGTGGGAATGTAGCTGTTGTGGTCGTGGAGATGACGATCTGTCGGGGACAGTTAATTTCACTTTTCAACACTTGATTAGCGCGATAGTATGGCGGTGGCGGTGATGATGCACCGTCCTTTTGTTTTCCAGCGGATTTGAACGACGTTTACAATGTTGTCCAAACGAACGGCTCCAGCGACTAAAGTAAACTGAGAGGCGTTACACTGCGGAACACAGAACTTGGCTCCTGCCTCTGTGGAGATGTGTGTACGGGGAGCAGCAATATCTGCGAGAGCGTATCAGCCTGAGGCAATACGACTGTGGAGAGAGAGTTGGGGTTGGAGTGTTATCACCATTAAGGAGCTACGCGTCAGGTCTATTTTATACAAAGTAGAGGGAAAGATGTCCTAGTAGGGTGTGAAGGAACTTTCTTGGTTCAAGTAGTCACGAATGGTAACAAATTCATACCAAACTTCAACTTATACAGTTATGGAGTTCAATGAAATCATTTTATCGAAGTTCACAAATCGATACAGCTTGCTGTATGCAGATGCATGACTTCCTCATTATTCGAAAGATAAGTCCGCAGAAACTCTCTTCCCTTAAAAGTCTTAAAGAGAACCCTAAAAAATTCTCTCCCGTCTTGAGTACAGCCTACTATCTAAACCCACGGATCATAAGCCTGACGGAAGCTTGCATCACGTCACAGCCGAGACGGAACGGCCCCCGTTCGACCGGGTTGACCTTCTGCAAGGGTATATATGAGCAGTCTCCAGCAGCGTGATTCAACCTGCTACCACTACTGATGCAATGCGATTAATTTATTGTGCAAGGTTAGGGTCCGCGAGCCGGTGGTCGTTACACATTGAAGCGATCTTCGTTCGGAGTGTTACACCGGGGTTTTCTGTAAACGTTGGGTGTGGCTAGGAGAGATGCAACGGCTCTGATAAGACCAAGTGCAGTCGCATTCGAGGATGCGATTTGCAGCATTTAGCCAAGACTCAAATCTTGTTAATGGTTGTAACAGGTGTAACCAAGCTCTGACGTTACGACCGTCACAGATTGTAACCAGTTGTCATATTTGGTCGACCGGCAGTAGTTTGTTTTGAGTTTTGTTAAGTTTATTTTTAACTTCTATTCTCAAAACGCAAGCTCTAGTTTTAACAACAGTACTTAAACAAGTAAGTGGAGTTTTCTGTTTTAAAATTGCGAGTTATTAAAACAAGATATCAGAAAACGGTAATCTTCATAAGAACATCTGTTCGATGAAAGTTGATATCGTAACGCAGACACGGCATCGCTGTGGGCTGAAGAATTCCTTTTTGTGATATTTTTTTCAAGAGAAGAGATTGTTTTTGTACTCACCACTTTTTTAGTCTTAGTGTCTTCTGCAACCTTCATTATCACTTGTGCAACGATCAAAATAACGAAAAATGTCCTCGCAAGATGTCCCCACCGTTCTGCAGATTTACACCAACTGTGTGAACTTTGCAGCTGTCAAGCATCGCAACCAGCGCCGACTAGATTCGGACAAGACGCCGTACATCAACCACCCGATCGGTATGTTCCGTAAAACCAAGAAGAACACGTTTTTTGTAAATTTGTCTACTTTTAGGGGTCGCTCACATTTTGACCGCCGAAGGTGGTGTGACCGACTTTGAGGTCATTCAGGCAGCGATTCTGCACGATACCGTTGAAGATACGGACACTTCGTTTGAGGAAATCGAGCAGAATTTTGGACTGCGAGTGCGAAAAATTGTCGCGGAGGTTACCGATGATAAATCGCTGGCCAAAGCGGAACGGAAACGGCTCCAGATCGAGCATGCTGCCGTGGTAAGCCCGCAAGCGAAGCTGGTTAAGCTGGCCGATAAGATCTACAACTTGCGGGATCTGCAGCGTTGTAAACCGGAAGGATGGACCGAGGAACGTCGCCGGGAGTACTTTGCGTGGGCCAAAAAGGTCTGTGACAATCTCAAGGGGACAAACCGTGCGTTGGAGGACATTCTGGACGAGATTTTTCGACAAGAGAATGTAGCTTAGAGTATTTATTTTGGAAATAAATTTGAATCCTATCAGCTATTCAGTTCGTTTAGGCATTTTTGGCGCGAAACTCCACCATGTACTTCCGCAGAGCTTCGGCTTCCTCGATGGTAACGGCGTTGTACAGGGAGGCTCGAATACCGCCGACCAGTCGATGACCCTTGAGCTGTTGCATCCCTAGCGCTTCAGCGCCCTTCAGGAACTCTTTCTCGAGCGTCTCGTTGCCCTCGGCGCCTCCCACACGGAACGGCACGTTCATTCGGCTGCGCACTTTGCTCTCCACTGGGCAGTAGTAGAAGTCCTTTGAAGCGGCGATCACGTCGTAGATCAGGGCGGATTTGGTGAGGGATGCCTGGTACAGTTTGTCCAGTCCACCTTGGCGCTTGATCCACGCGAAGACGCGACCCATGATGTAGATACTGGAAAGATTGGAATTAGTGAGGGTTGCTTGGTTGATTTGATCGCGTGATCTTACATGAGAGTTGGTGGGGTGTTGTTGATGGAATTGTCCTTGGCGACGATCGAAAAATCCAGAATCGTAGGAGTGATCGGCATCTGATGGCCGATCAAGTCTTCCCGAACGATTACCAGCGTGATACCCGATGGGCCAATGTTCTTCTGGGCACAAGCAAAGATCACTCCGAACTGCGAATCAACAACAGGATTAGTTGGATGAACAGTTGTAGATAAGCGTGTACTTCACCTTCTTGATATCAACGGGTCGCGACATCATGTTCGAAGACATGTCCACCACCAGCGGAACACCGTTGGTCTCCGGCACAAGGTCAAACTCGACACCTTCGATGGTTTCGTTGTCGCAGTAGTACAGGTAGGACGCGTTCGGGTCCAGCTTCCAGGTCTTCGGATCGGGAACGCACGTGCATTTGGCGGCCTTCGGTACCACCTGGTTCACCTTGCCGTATTTCGCTGCTTCCTTGGCGGCCTTCGAGGACCACGAACCGGTCACCAGGTAGTCTGCCGAACCCGTACGCCCAATCAAGTTCATGGCGACCGCGGCAAACAGTCCCGTACCACCGCCTTGCATCAACAGCACTTTGTAGTTGTCGGGAACCTTCCTAAGAGTAAACTACAGTAAGTTCAACGTTCTCGAATCTACCCCTAGCACACCTACAGAAGTTCCCTCGCCAGCTCGATCGTTTCGTTGTGCAGTTTCACGTACGTCGCCCCTCGATGGGACATTTCCATAACGCTCATCCCGCTCGATCCGTACTCAACGAGCTCCTTCTGGACCTCTAGTAAAACCTCCCGAGGTAATTTGGCAGGGCCAGCTCCAAAATTGATCACCATTTTCACTGTCCGTCGAGTCGTCCCACTTAAGCTTAAGTGATTGGAATTTGCGCTTGCAACAGTCTGTTTAACTTGTTGCTAACTGATCGGGAACTGGTCGTGGTTGACGATGTGACCGACTTGGACGAGGATGCACTTGCGAATGGCACGGGAGCTTCGAAAAGTGCACTCGTCGTCAAGTCCCGGTTTGCGCTGATCGGGCGGGTACTTGTGGTGGTGTGTGCTAGAACTAGTCCCGACTGCTTTGGGTGTATTCAATGTGGGATGTGACTCGAAAGTGGCAAAGACAATTGGATGGTTCAATTCGACGCCAACATTTCAAAAAGCATCATGTACAAACCATGCGTTTTGAGAAAAACGCATTTGAATGTTGAGCATCATTTTTCAATTCCCATTTTAATATAAAAGCAAAAGAAGATGTTCTAATGATAACAAACGATGAAAAACGTTGCTTTTATTGATACTTGATCATCCAAATTCAATAAAACATTATTTCCGTAATTTTATTTGAGAAAAACAAACATAACTTCTTTTGTAATCACCAACGTCTATATCACCCTGCTGTCATTGAGGGGGACGCTTTGTTATGATTCGTTTTTCTTCGCCGAATGTACATGGCGCTTTGTTCATGATGCTTTTTTTTCGTCACGAGGTTCATGTAGTCTTTTGTTTGACAGGTTGACAGGGCTATATAAACAGGGACTGCTGATGGCAGAGATTTTGTTTATGTTACTTTATTTAAAATCATGATTAAACAGACTTTACTGAAGTAACTTTTGCTCATTTTTGGTGGAGAGGTAGCTTATTAGGAGTACTTTCAGAATATGCAATAACCCAGAAAGTGTCAAAATGTACATGATGCCTTTTGAAATGTTACCGTCGAATTTACAAAAAACAGTCTGTAAAGTGAAACCATTTTGACTGGTTAGATGTTGACAGTGGTACTTACATGAGTTTGACGTAGTTTTTTTTTAACGTGTAATTGCATAGTAGAGGTATACTAATATTGACGTCCGTAATAGAACGATCTTAGGTTCTCCAATTGTCTTTGGTCAAGCTTTCTCACAACTGTTTTCGCATTTCTTTTCTGTACTGTCTTCCGTCTGAGACACTGATAGAAGCAATTGTGTTTTGCATTTTATCTAATCTAGTTTTAATGACCCTACACAAGTGACGACGACTGGTTCAATCAGGAATCGTCCGAGTCGGTGACGTCATTGACCTCTATGCCTGCATGCAGTCAATACTTATCAACCGTCGGGGTTCGGTCTTGCAGTGGTGCAGTGTGATGGAACTAGTTTTACTGGTAATCGCATTCTAGACAAACAAGCGTTGAGGGTAGAGTCGGTGGATGTTGGCGCCAGCAATTCTTGATAGAGCTTCACATCCATTCAAGCTTGTCAAAACGAGTTCCGTCGCTCTGCTCTACCCTGATAGTGCAGCTAGTGACTACTGACGAGTTGTGCTCGTATTCTGATTACGTGAAATCCCTCCACGGGGGGTGTTTGTCAAGGATCATCAACTTCTTGGGGTTTGTTATTGATTACGATGATAGTAGGGAGTGATAATATTTTCGAGTGGAATTATTAGTTCAAGTGTTTAGTCTTGTAGTCAGATATTTGGCATAGTTTCTTGGAGTGAGATTCTCAAAATAATAACAAGCAATCGATTTTAACAAAAATGTATTTACAATATTTACAAATTACCCTAGATGAGCAACTCCGGGTACGACGGCATTCAGATTAGCCCAGAAGGTGCTATAACTCTTCACGATGGTTCCACTGAAAAAAAAAAAATAGAAAGGGTAAATGGTTAGTGTTATAACTTCAGACGATCTCGAACATTAGCAAGGACATCCCCGCTGGGCAACGGCGAAGCCCCTAACAAGCGTGTCATCTCAGCTGATTGAGGGGCGACCTTGGCAGCCTCTCTGTGGATGCTGTAGAAGCTGGCTTCATTAATTTAGTTCCCATCGCAAAAAAAAAACTTGTTTGTTTACAAGTTTTTGCGTGTGAACTGTTGTAGTTTGTAGTAGAGCAGTTCTCTACGGAATCGGTCTTTTTTCTTTAATTTTAATTTTTGTATTTTTTTAATCCGGCTGAAACTTTTTTGGTGCCTTCGGTATGCCCAAAGAAGCCATTTTGCATCATTAGTTCGTTCATATAATTTTCCATACAAATTGGCAGCTGTCTATACAAAAATGATATGTGAAAATTCAAAAAAATGTATCTTTTGAAGGAATTTTTTGATCGATTTGGTGTCTTCGGCAAAGTTGTAGGTATGGATATGGACTACTCTGAAAAAAATCGATACACGGCAAAATCTTTTTTGGTGATTTTTAATTTTACTTTTTGTCACTAAAACTTGATTTGCAAAAAAATACTATTTTTAATTTTTTTATTTTTTTACAATTTTTTTATATGTTTTAGAGGACATCAAATGCCAACTTTTCAGAAATTTCCAGAATGGGCAAAAAATCTTTGACCGAGTTATGATTTTTTGAATCTATACAGATTTTTTCAAAAATTCGAAATATTGGTCGCAAAAATTTTTCAACTTCATTTTTTGATGTAAAATCGAATTTGCAATCAAAAAGTACTTTAGTGAATTTTCGATAAAGTGCCCCGTTTTTAAGTTATAGCCATTTTTAGTTAACTTTTTTGAAAATAGTCGCAGTTTTTCATTTTTTAAAATTAGTGCCCATGTTTGCCCACCTCTGAAAAAAATATTTTTGAAAAGCTGAGAAAATTCTCTATATTTTGCTTTATTGAAATTGGTTGATACGACCCTTAGTTGCTGAGATATTGCCATGCAAAGGTAAAAAAACAAGAAAATTTATGTTTTCTAAGTCTTAGGTAAATTCAGCTTTAAGATTTGAGCCTGTTTTGCGAGCACGCGGAGCTCAAAGCCGGCCGCAGCGAGTGTCGAAACGGTGTGTGATGACTAAGTGGCGTGAAGGCGTGCGTGCTAGACGCCCCAAAGGCATGGATAATCCTCTCTCGTTTCTTGTTGTTTATGTCTCCGTCCGCTCGAGGACACCGCGCGGCACAGTCACCAGAGTGCACTTGGACTAGGGTGCTTGGGACCGGTTTGTACCGTAGGTGTAGTAGACCCGCTAGACTGACGGGGGGGCAAAACTATTCTAGAAACGCGCGCTTTCCACATGTGGCGTTGATAAGGGTTGGATTTCTAGCGCAAGAGTTCAACGCGGAGTAAATTACATGTTAGCGACACCCAGAGCTTGTGTTGACAAGACCGGGTCAAAAGTGAAAGGCCGGTACACTTACGTGAAGTAGACCTGTCCCTGGCGGTCCTTGGGTGCGTTCCAGATGAAGGTGGCCCGTTCCTTGTCCTTGTTGTCGGCGTGGGTTATCGACGAACACTCGGGAATGCCCTTGGTGTTTGGCGACTCGACCCATTCTCCGATCCATTCGTTGGTTTGGGCGTCCCGAGCCTGCAGGAAGAACCCACGGAACACATCGTTGCCACTGACGTCCACCTGGATCTGACTTCCCGGTCCGAAGGAGTTACCACTGGCCGTTATCCGGAACGGGCTCGTGGCAAGTTCCTGCGATCTAGCAGCGCCATGGTTCGGCTGGTTGAAGCGTGACTTGACGCAGGTGTCGGCAGGGGCTCCGTCCGGGAAACCACTGGCCACCGTGGCCAGCACCACCACTGAACCTAACACCAGGAATGCGTTCATTGCTAATTCCTTCTCTTTGAGAACACTGCACCAAGAGAGAACTGAACGGTTTGGACGCGCGTAGACTAAACGGCCAAAACCGGCGGACCAGGTGGGCTTTATATTTGTACACACGCCGCTTTTGGCGGGTAGAGGGGGGCACGCAAGATTGACAGCAGCCGAAGTTCTGTGCTCTGTGGTACCACCGGAGGTTACCAGCAGCAAGGTGGGGAGGGGAGCAGGTTAAAAAGGTTTCGACTTAATCGTGTGGGGCTTGGCGCGAAACACGGCATGAATGAAAGGCGCCTCCACGAAACTGACCGGCGAGGGGCTTATGAACTGGTTTTTGTGAGTAGAGGTTAAGTGCAGCAGTCGGGTAAAAAGCGGTGTCCAGTTTTGCATTTCAAGGAGTGATTTATGGGACTAATATTAGGTTAGTGGAATGTTCCTGCTTTGGCAGCGGTCTTTGTTCCTGATGCAATGACCTCGTGTGTCACTTGTTTAGTGTTTTGACCAGATTTTTCCAGAACATTCCACTAATCGTCGGCACTACTATGCTTACTCATAACATTTATAAATACATGCGTCAAGGTAGCACAACGGTGACCTGATGTCAACTTTTGTTAATTATTTGACAGAAGGTTTGACAGATTGACACTGGACAGATTGACATGTTGACAGATTGACACTTAATATAAAATTTTGTACTTACCTTTTTCGAGTTCATCCAATAACACATCAAAGGTACCTCAATGTTGCCGACCGTGTTCGGGAAGCGCGCCAACCCTTTACAGCAAACTCCAGCACGTCCCGATGCAGTTATAAATCCCAGTAATTATCAGGCACATTCTACGAGTCCTACAAAAGCTTAAAACGACCCTCCGATAGCAAGCAATAATTCTCTCCTTCGACCAGATAAAGCCAAAGTACTTGAACAATCGCATTCTGTCGCTTCTTCGTAGCTTTTTTTTCTGGTTTCATGCGGTGCTTTCTCCCCTCTTTGGACGGAGGGGGATGTAAATTCGCGAGGAGTGAGGAACGGAGTCGTCGTCGTCGGACCGGTCATTACGGCCGGTTCAGAATTTTACATTCATGTTCTGAGCGCGCGCCTCGTGGTTGGGAAGAAGAAAGCTCATATGAAACGAGAGTGAGAGAGAAACCTATCTCTTCCAGGGGGGGGGGGTCCCCCCTGAGCGTGGATTCGCACGTATGCAGTTCGAGGGGGTGCTTTTATGAATGTAAGCTACCGACGAATTCCGAAAAAGAACGAATGCCGACAAAAAGAAGTAGGGAAAGAGAGCGTAGCAAAGAGCGAGAGAGTCGCAGAGCATTGCGAGCATAGTAATACGCCTGAATGCAGGTTGGTTTGGGGTGGATGCATGAGGTGCATGCATGCTGGATGGGACAGTGGTGCCAAATTGAAAATAACAATTTGATTTGATGTTTGGTTAAACAACATTTTTCGAAGCGGCAACCACAGATTTATGCTACATATTTTTATAAAGGATACTTTTATCTAGTTGCATTTAAAAATAAAGTGCTTTCAGTTTTTATGGATAAAAAAAAAACTTGCAACTAGTTTTTTTTATCTGGCACCCCTGGTTCAACTACTAGCAACTGAATAGTACACCATCAGGCGAAATGACAGGCAAAACTTGTCCCTCTTCTCGCCCCCCCCCCCCCCTTTCCGACGGAACACTTACAAACGAAAGAGCTTGGCGCCGCCGATTGCATGCCATAGATCCGAATCCTCTCCTACCAACCCTGCCCGCGAGAGCGAGCCCAAACGCCTGCGCGTAGGCAACCCACCCGACAACGGACGACGGACGGGTCGCCGCTGCAGTATTTTCGGGCGCTCGCCACTTCACACTAGAAGACCCAGAGCGCGCGTTCCGCAACGACAGACACTCTGTGGCCACTACGGCACGCCACGGAACCAGTGTGTTGTGTCAGTTCTATTTATTATTTCGGTTATTGCAGACACGCGGGCGGTTCGCTCCCTGCAGGCTCCCTCGCGCGCGCTCCAAGAGTCCAGTCAGTCCAGTTCAGTCAGTGTGTGTTGCATAGCAAAAGGGGCAACCTTCCCCTGAAGGTATACTGCGCGTTCTCCTGGAACGTCAGGAACCCCGCGATAACCGGAAGTGTCCCCGTCACGCCGTCGTCTTCGCGGTCGCGGACAAGTGTGTGAGTGTGCGACCTCATCCTCCGAGAGTACATCACCAGACGGAAGTTGCGGCTTTTTTGGGTTTGTTTTGGAGCACATACACACACGCACACAGCCCCGTCGTCACCCAGTCTACACACTCACGTTCAACCCCGATATATATTGCGCCCTGTTTGTTGTGTTTGTCATCGTGGATTTTTATTTTCTTCCTTTGGTGCCGAATTGCAGCAGATTCAGTTTTCTTCAAGTGGAGGCACGAAGAAAAATGCGTTTTGGATTTTTCAGCGAAAATACCACCATTATTCGGGACTAGAGAGAAGCAAGTTTGATCGTTAGAGTCGGGTGCGGAAGAAGAAAAAGTCGTTACGTTGGGCTTTTTTCCTCCTTTGTTTTCGTCCTGGCCCCGTGTGGTCGATTCCACGTCGCAGCGGCAGTGTATGTGTGTGCTGGCCCCGTTTAGTTGCCGTTTCGCAGACCCCCGTCGTAAGGAAGAATCTTCCGAAATCGATAGAGAAAGCCGTGAGGCAAAATAGTGGCCAACCCAAGAAGCAGAAGAGGGTCACCAGTGCCGACGGCCGTGGAAAGAAATTTTCGGTGGTTTTAGTCCCCATTTGGCACACAAGCCTAAGGCCAAGGATTGCCCCTGGATGACGACAATGCATTGGAACCTCGGTTAAAGGTAAGCACTGCTACGGGAAAACCCGTGAAAAACGGGAAATGGGGGTCAACGAGGCGTTTTCTTTGTTTCAACACTATACCAAAGGGTGCGTGTGTAACACATCAAACCCGTCACGGAGTAAATATCGTGACCAACGACCGCCAATAGGTGGCACCGTTCCCCACCCTTTCCGCCCAACATTAGGCAAAATGTGTCGTGCGGTTTGTTTGGCCTTAGGCTCGCTCGCTTGACGTTTCTTTGTTATCCTTTGAACACACATCCCATCTCTAATACCAGCAAACAATCGCACAAATACATAAAAAAAGAGGTGCAGCGAAACTCGAGTGCGCGATGAATGACCGCATATCGAGCTTTTGGAGCTTTTTCTGATTGCGATAATGACACACGGTGGCGGCGGCGGAGTCCGTACCGTAGGGCGCCATGCAGAAGAGGAGCCGCGTTGGTTACGGGGTGGGCTTTCGAGAATCGATTGGCGTGTTACGGGCTGGGCGGACGGGCTTTTCCGTTTTGGGAAAGCCGGCCTCCTCCCGGCTGGATGCGATCGATTTTATGCATATTAGGTATACCGATTTAAAATTATAACCTAAACCGGAGCCTCTAATTTGGGCGCGCAATAGGGTTGGACGCGGTCACGGTAGCGGGTGAAATTGCTATGAATTTCCGATTTTTACGGGGCTTTGGATGGATTGAAAAGTTTAGTTTTGGTGATTTGAATAAGTTTAAATTTAATTATGAATGTTCTGATTTCAATCAGATTGAATTTGAAGAATTATTGGTGTAGCATATTGAAACAATCTCCCTGTTTTTGTATTTTTTTATGAGTTGGAAAAATTCTTATTGTAATCCCATATTTTATTTTTGGATCACTGTATTATTTTGTTTTGAATTTAATGTATGTATGTATGTATGTATGATCCCCATACCCGCAGGCAACTTGGTCCCGAAACACATGTGAGCGCTAGGTGAACAATTCGATCATCTTTTACTCCATAATCTGTACACCCACGTGCATAAGTTTTTTTGCACGAATTTTAATGCTACAAATACCGGCGCGTAGATCAAAATGGTTTCCCGCTTCCCTCCCCAAGCGCCGGAAATTTGTAGCGGGTGTAGGGACACTTCGCATAGACGCCCTTGCTCCCATCACGTCACTGAGGGTATGGAGCGACGAGAAATTAATAAGCATGCCCCCCCAGTCGAACCTTCATTAGAGAAGCAGGCAATCCACAACTCACAGCGAACGACCGAGGGAACACCCTACCGCGTATATAATAAGATTGGCGTGGTTGTCTTCAATGAATTGTCAATATGTGTGAGTAAATGAAAGTGTTCTTTTGTATTAAAAAAGGAAAGCTCTCACCAAATTACGAATTCTTCACATCTAAGGCATTTCTATCTTGAAGTCCAAGTTTTTTCAAGTTCAGCTTTGAAAATCCATGAAAGCTTCATTCTTGAGTTGCTCTGCTTCTCGATCTTCTGTTCCTGGCACTGTTCCCGCCGTTTCCGTGTTGTTTTTCTCCGGCAGCTCCAAGCAGCGTTGACATGTTGAACGGCTTCCGGTGGGTCTTCTTAGAAATCCGGAAGTTTAATCTTGACCCGGTGAACCCGGCTTTAATCTGGCCGTATCGCAAATATAGTCATTCACGCGATCTTGTCTCGGACACGTACGACACATGGCGCGGATGAAGCAATTTTCTCCAATTTCACCTGGTGCACATCGAGTTCGGTTCATTCACAAACCGTCGGAATTACTTTGACGAGAAATAAATTTTACCTTTAACCTTCGGGAAGTCGCGAGTTTTCGAATTTCTTACAAGTGCCCTTACAAACTGTGTACAAAGTACACGTACGCGACCTCCGGTGGGTTAATTCAAACACAAAAAACTCCAGAAAAAATGACAAGCGCAGAAAAATTTGCGTCCGACCCGCCACACAGCCTACTTCGATCCTCAATTATTTTGTTTTGAATTTAATAATGATATATTAACTATTAGTGGACCCCCTGCCTTTTGTAGACCTTATGGAAGTATTTGAAAAAAATTATGTAAAATCTCTAAGTGTTTAAAAATCGTTAATCATTTTTATAACAATATTTACTGTTATTTATCTATAATTAATGTTTTAATATTGACAGTTGAAATCAGCTATGGTCCCTTTTGCACGTATGTATTGATATTTGATTTTGCGTAGATATGTTATAAGAGGGATTGAACATTTTCACCAAAGTTTACTTTTAACATTGAAAATTAAAACAAATCCGTTTTTTATTAAAACGAAGTTGACTTTATAGCTGTCGGCCACCATTGCTAGTACCAACCACTAGTGTCTTCCTTTTAATCTACAAGGACTTTCGCCGCCCTGGGCTCCTAAGTGTATGAAAGTATGGCACGGAGCGACGGCGCCGAATACCCATATTTACACAAAGAATTTTAGAGCGCCCGCCGCGGGATTCGAACCGGCGACCTCTGGATTGTGAGTCCAGTGCGCGGTCCGATTGATCCACACGGGCATAGCATAGCATAGCATAGCATACCATAACGGGTCTGCACCACGCTGTAGGGGGTGCCACAATGGTCAATTCAATATTCTTAGACAATTTGATTGCTGCCCGGTACATCCGGAAATATCTAAGAACGTAAATTTCCACACTGTGCTCCAAGGCTACGCCCATACAGTCCCGTGGGGATTTGGGAGGGGATGTTTTTGTTCTTCACTAGTGGCAAAAGTGCAGGGAACCCATGCGACTTTTAAAAGTGAACGGAATATTTTTGGGAGGTTTGGAATGGGGGTTAGGGGAATTTCATCGGGCCGATGAAAATGGTTGAATGCGTAATGTATTAAATGATTTGAAAGTTTGTACATGTAAATGTGAGTCTTTAGTGTATTATATAATAAGCATGTAGTTTTGTAAAAATAATAAAGTAAACAAATATAATACATATATTAAATATAATAAATAAAGTCAAGATGATTCCAGGAAGCTGTAAAAAAATTCCAGTAATTTAAAATATAAATACTCCAGATGGTTCCCATGCTGTTCTAGAAAGTATCGTTAATTTAAACAATTTGATCATATATGGTATGAGGAGATGGTATGTTACAGGAAAGGAAAAGGATGAGGAATAATATAAACAATTATATAAATCATATAGTGAGTTGATAAATTTACACGCAGACAGTAAAATTACCACAATCCCTCACCCCATACGAACAGCGACACAAAAGCACACAAAAAAAAAATTAACCTGAATAATCACGACTTCGACTGACACGCAACAATATTCATTAGCACAATGACCCCCCCATTATTTAATTATAATAACCACTCACCCAAGCACACAAACAGCGACACAAAAGAAATGAAAATGAACATGCAAAAACAAGACAACGCGTCCCCGTTGCCTATTTATTTTTCATTCAGAAGCTTTATGTTAGCAATTTCAATGCCATTTAACATTTGTGTGTTTTTTTTTATTTGGATGAAACTTAGGCAACATTACGAGTTTCCATACGAATTTTGGGGCTGAAAAACTGATTTTTTTAGAAAATCTGAAGAGATATCCCCTCGATTCTTCAGGCAATAATAAGTAACTGTGCCAATTTTGAGCCAAATCGGTTAAGGATTAATGGTCGCTTTTATTCGTTGATGTTTATATGGGGAAAATCGCGAAAATGTACGGGGAAAAACATCGCTTCAGGATTTTGGCAGCAGTTGCAGTGTTAGATTCTTGTTGAAAATTTCCTACAACTTTGTCGAAGGGTGCAATTAGTAATGCGATGAAAAGAGATCGGCTTATATACTTGAAAGTATATACTTATATACTGGGAAATATATAAGAAAATACTTAAAATTAAAAACATCACCAAAAATCATGACCAACTCGGATAGTTTTGCACTCTTCGCCAAAGTTGTAGGGAATTGAATTTCCTACAAGAATCTTACACTTAGACAAATTTGGGTGAGACCCGCACCTCCTGGCAGAAAAATACTGTAACGAAATTCAACGATTAAAATCGACCCTTTAACCTTAACCGAATTGGCTCAAAATTGGCATAGATACTTATTTTTGCCTAAGGAATCGAGTCAGAGGGCATCCCTGACGTCGATTTTTTTTATTGTCATACAAAAGTGCTATGAAAATATTTGAATCCGTATCTCGCGAAGGGATTTGCTGGTCAAGTTGGTGTCTTCGGCAAAGTTGTATGTTATAATTATGTATTTTTAGGAAAAATGGGTACATGAAATAAATCGTAATATTTTTATTTGCATTTTTCCCTTTTAATTTTTTAATTTTTCTTTTGATGTTTTAGTAAACCTGAAATGCCAACTTTGAGGTATAGTGCAAGAAGTTTTCATTCGGAAAAATATGATTTAAAAAAAAAGTCAATTAACGAAGAAGTAGAAATCTAACCGTCACTCATTTCGAAGCAAGTTTATTGGACATAGTTCTATTCTGAGCTAAAAAAAAAGAAGAAATACAAATGTTGAGAATTTCTCGAATATATACAAAATATAGTTTAATTCAGCAAACCTTAGGGTGGGACCAAGGTGGCCACTCAAGTCGGGAAATCGGAAAAGTCGGGTATCTTATGCATATTCGTTTGAAACATATAAGAGTTCAACTCTTGAAAGATTTCATTATCTTTTGTGCAATTTTTATATCAATTTGTTTTGGGCCCTAAACTCAATGTTCAAGGTTGCTTTAACAGTTTTAATGTAATTGAGAATGAAAATGCTGAGCGACATAATTTATTCAATACAATTTGAATTATTTTCGACTTGGATTAGTCAAATAAAAAAGAAACAGTAAACTTCAAACAGCACTTGAAAAGCAAAAAAATTAGCCTAATTTCAACGATTATCACCAGCGTAAAACTAATAATCTGTTTCATTTCGTTACATCGCTTTAATATTTCAAAACGATTCCAAATTAAATTTGGCAGAAGTTTTTTTTCAGCAAATATTTAAAAATGGTAAACTAAATGCATTAAGTCCTGGCAAATAATTTATCTATTTGTTCGATTCCCTTTTTATGAGCATGCGTAATACTTGCAGATATAATTCTAGATTTTCATAAATCATAAACTCATAAATTAAGATAATAAGAGACTTTCATCAATTTCATGAATTAATAAGAGCTTTATTTTTTTGAAATTTCAAAATATACAAATCAAAACGAAATTCCTACATACCTTGAATTTTTAGTAGTTTCACAGTCTGTGGTAGTTTAATAACTTTTATCATATGTTAGCGTTTAATGATCAAAAATTAAATCAGTTCAAACCGAGCAATTTTATACTTTAAGTTTAGCGTTTTTGAAAATGTACCTTGAAATTTTATACTATAGATTATCTGATCTGACTATCATCTTTGAGTGCGGATTTTTTGTCAAGTTTCCATTTGTACTAGAACTGTCTATTGCTCGTTTTTTTTATCTCGTTATTTTGTTCGATGGTTTATATTGACTCTTTTTAATATTAAAAATGTTTAATTTTTGGCCATTCTATGAATAAACATGTCTATTATCTTCGGGTCTCGAAAAGTTGGGAAAAAGTGGCAGTGGGCATACTGGGTTAATATATGTTCATTAATATAAATAACATAAAATATTAATGCTTGTTAGAATTTTTTTTTCTGGACTGGCTTTTTATTTCTCAGCTATATTTTTATGCTTTAAAGTGTCTCATTCGATTGAAAAATCTGCATTCCTATTAGTTGTAAACTATGCTGTATAAAAATAGTTCCAAAAACATAATAATCATTCGCATTCGCCACCAATAGTTTACCGCAGTCCCTCGGCACAATACATCTTCATTATTCCCATCAGCACACTTCCTTCCACGTGTCACTTTGGTGGGCCGGAAGGCTCTATCCTCCCGAGTGTTTTCACCACGTTTAGACACAAGCCCGCCGACGGGCCCTCTCCCCCGAAAAGCTGAGACAGTAAATCTCTGGGTGTTGCAAGACACCATCTTCGTCCCACTTTGCTAGGCAGCATCTTTTTTTTGGGCTAAGCTGACAGATTTGTTTTTTTATTGTTCGTCCCTCGGCACACCCGGACTGATGTATTAAACGTTTCCAGCGTGACGTTTCAATTCGTGCTATTTTGGAAACTGGATTTTTCGCTTTGTTTGGGTGCTTTTTTTGGGACAAAAGATGCTTCGTCGGGAAAGATTTCACGGTTGATATGAGACGCAGATGAGCAATGTGGCATGAGTTTTAGAATGATGGCTCGACACGGTTCTTCAACCGCGAAGCTCTGTCTTGGCAGCATTTTAGAAGGTGGAAGCAGGCAAAGCATAGTTGACAAATGACAGACTGACAGTTTCGAGTTTTTCTGTTTAATAAAATCATTGCATTCAAACACTTTATTGACCTATATAATGTATCACAACATCATACAAACACTTCCGCTCGCCAAATGGAACCGACAATATTTACCGATATTGTTGGCCGTGTCGTGCCACTCAATTAACATTAATTTTCGATCTATATCCCAGTGTGATATTAAACCGGATTTATACGTCCATAATGATTACACTTGTCTCTCGCCCACAGTTAGCCTGGTTAATTAATGTCAACGTTGCGGTTTCGTTCGCTGATCCAAGCTCGACATGGTTATAAAGTGATTAGCGGCGAACGATAGGAACATGGAACCGTTTGTTCGGAGTTTATCCGATAATTGGAACAAAGCCCCGCTAATGGCACTGCGAATATTGTTTGTTTTCGAAAATTGTAAATCCACAAATCATTACCCATCACCAGAGGCAATATTAATGAAGCGTTAGCACGTTCTTCATAAATAACCGCAAACAAAGAAGCTTAATCCCAAAGTTTTCGCGTGGTTGTTGAATGCTAGAAACAAAACCCCGGACTCTTAACCTTCCGGATGGTGGTTGCAACAACTTTGTCAACCAACCAAAGTTCTTGGTTTTTGCAAAGCGGGAACATTTCCCGTACCGTCGAATGGGGACGGGGAGGAGAAATTACTTCCGAGCACGACCTCTTTGTTTAAAACCAGCAAGGGGGAGGCGTTTGCGGTGAGTTGAGCCCGAAAGTTTCACACAATTTACCTATGCCACGCGAGTTGACTGACGACTGACGACGGACGCCGGTATGCAAGTGTATGGGAACAGGTTGTTGAGTTTGGAAATATAAGTTTTAAATCAAAGGAGAAGTGAAATTTATGGTATTATATTTGTAGCTTTGAAAAGAGTTTTGATTAAATAATTTTGAATCTTTTTATAAGCAATTCGATGCTTCAAGATAAATGCATTTAAAAATACACAAAAAATTAAGTAAAATAAAACATAACAGGAGAAGAAAAGCTTTTCTTAGAATAAATGTTGTTCAACATGACTTTCTGAACACAGGTACAAAAAAAAATAAAACAAAAATTGGGCGCTGTGGGTTAAATGATTAAAAAAAAACAATATTAATATTTAATACATCAGGGATTTTTTGTGTTTAATTTTGTGTGGAGTATTTTTTTTACATTTTTTTCACCCTTATTGTTGAAATACTTGGAAGATCAAATCGAAACAATTTCCCAAAAACTTTAATATTCCAAAATAGCTAAGATTGGTTTCAGAACTACTTGTAAGATATTAAGTTGGAACACACTGAGAATAATGTTTGGTTATAATGTAGGTCGACACCATGTGCCAGCTTACAACAAAGTACAACCGCTCGCTACAACCTTTACTGGGCAAGAAGGAAAAGTTTTCAAAATTTTCAGTAAACATGCCAAAAACGAACGACCACACCAAAACCCAGGAAGCAAACACGATTTCCTTCTCGTTTATATGCACTCACTACTACATGCGATACGGAATACCGGGAAAGCAGGAAATTCAGCTGCACTTTGTGCAAGCAGTTTTGTTTTCCTCTTCTTGAGCTTTCCAAACTTTGTCTTGAAGCTATTTTTTTTTGTTTTGAGGACGGGTTCAGCCACCAGCATACATGCAGAATGAAATTTGCTCTCATGTGACCAATTCGTCGCGCACTCCAGCGCAAGGGCAAGAAAAAAATCGATAAAATTATTCACGCATCCATCGCCCAGGGGGGGACCCTCGAGCAGGGTCGTACCCCTTAAGCGCGTTGATAGACGACTCCATAATACGAGTTACTGCAGGCGCCGAGGTCCGCCGCGGTGACATGACCGGCGACGACGACGTAACACGCCACGATCGGAGCGAGTGGTGACATATTTTTATGACCCTGTCCCACCAAAACTTTGTTTGCTGTGGGGGTGTGGACCTGTCGCGGAAAAGTGATTCTTGTCGCAGTGGGTGAAATCCGCGTTGAACTATTTTTAAAACTATCTGGAAATGTTTGCCCTCTAATCGAAAATCAACCGACACACGAACAATTCAAGTGTCATAACATTAATTGAATGAAATTGATAGTCGTGGCGCCAGCCGTCGTCTTTAATGATATATTTAGCAGTTGCATTGCATCACGACATGTCAGTTACGAGCTGGGTACTGTAGAGTGCAAGTGGAATTAATCATTTATGGTGTTGTACATTTTTCATGGTAAGTGATAACTTATATTTAAAATGCAGTTATTGGAATTTTTTTGCAATTTAGAAAATTTGAATCGATTTTATCGATGATTTTTTGGTGTTTTACCAATTCTCGTATTTATTTTGAGAAAGTTTTTAAATTTGTATGATACTTTTTTCAAACTTATTTCTTCAAAATCAAAGAAACTGTTTGATTTGTTGTTATCGGCAAAATTAAAGTTTAAGTGACGAATTCAAGATTTTTTTTAAACTTTGTTTGTTGATCACTGCTGTTAAAAAATATCAATTTTTTACTTCACTTTTTCACACACAAAAAACTGTGCTGTGTTTTAACTAAACCATCTAATTTTCACAAATTTTCAATGTAAAAAAACAGCAACTAAAAATACTTGTAAGATCAGTGAGGGTTGCACATAACTATGAGCAATTCGGCCATCCGATTGCATTTTTAATCTGGCTGAAACTTTTTGCGTACCTTCCGTATGCCCAACGATGCCATTTTGCAACACTATCCATATCATTTTACATACCTACAGAAATTCCATGCAAAAATGATTGATTGATGATGGGAAAATTACAGTTAGGGCGTCCAATTTTCCCGGGAAACGGGAAAAATATTTGAAAAAAAAATTAAATCAAGACTAACATTTCAAAAGGGCCAAACATTTAATGTTAGTCTTGGTTTAAAAAACATTTAAATATTTTTTTTCGAAAAGATCGGAAAATTTCACGAATGTTTCATGTTTTAAATTTGTAAATCGGACCATTAGTTGCTGAGATATCGACATTAGAAAATGGTGGGTTGTTTGGGTGAGACTTAGAAAACATCAATTTTCCTGTTTTTAAACCTTTGCATGGCAATATCTCAGCAACTAAGGGTCGTATCAACAAAGTTCAAAATAGCAAAATGTAGAGAACTTTCTCAGCTTTTCAATTTTTTTTTTTTTAGAGGTGGGCAAACATGTGCACTAAATTAAAAAAATGAAAAACTGCGACTATTTTCAAAAAAAATTACCTAAAAATGGTTTTAACTTTATCAAAATTTCACTGAACTACTTTTTTATTGCAAATTTAATTTTACATCGAAAAATGAAGTTGAAAAATTTTTGCGACCAATATTTCGATTTTTTTTAAATCAGTATTGATTAAAAAATTCATAACTCGGTCAAAGATTTTTTGCACAACCTGGAAATTTCTGAAAAGTTGGCATTTTATGTCCCCTAGAACATATCAAAAAATAAAAAAAAATAAAAATAGTGTTTTTTTTGCAAATCAAGTTTTAGTGACAAAAAGTTAAATAAAAATCACCAACATTTTTTTACCGTGTATCATTTTTTTCAGTGTAGTCCTTATCCATACCTACAACTTTGCCGAAGACACCAAATCGATCAAAAAATTTCTTCAAAAGATACAGATTTTTGAATTTTCATACATCATTTTTGTATGAACAGCTGCCAAATTTGTATGGAAATGATGCAAAATGGCTTCTTTGGGCATACCGAAGGCACCAAAAAAGTTTCAGTCGGATTAAAAAATACAAAAAAAAATCGAATGACCGAAATCTGAGAGAACTGCTCTCCTGTTTTAACCGAAATCGATCAAACAAATCAAAACACTATTAAAAAAAGATGGCTTAAACAGCTGTCTTGATTCGTTACATTTGTCCTGATTTGCCCAAGATATTAATGTTTGATGAAAAATAATTAAATATGATATTGTTTTAAATTTGAAAACATAAATGTACGTAAATATAACACCCAGTCTTTTTGAAAAAATATATAAAATTCAATAGGAAATTTTTAAAGCGCTAGGCATTTTGCGGATTTGTAAACTAAAATTTTGACAATTTTCCCTGATTGGCCAAATTAATGCTGATATATGCCGAATACGAATTTTAATGCTTTAAAATTCTTATCGATTTCTAAGTATTCAACTGTTCATCTATTTCCACAACCAAATCTGAATTTCCAAATCAAAGTTTGGTTTCTTTTTTCAATTTCTGGATACCCCGTTACAAAATATAAAAGATCCCGGGATTCGGGAATTCCCGGTTTTGGAATAATCCCGGGAATTTCCGGGATGGACGCACTACTTACGGTCATACGAAAATTATAGGCTAGTTTTGGAAATTTTAATTTTTGGGTCATATATGACCCATCAAGCCTTAAAGTGTTAAAGGAAGAAAAATGTTGCGGATTTTTCAACCATTTTTTGTCACTAAAAAAATGATTTTGCCATCATTCAGAAAATTTTAGAGTTACGATCAAAAAAAATAGTGATGAAAAAAAATTACTTTAACTTTTGATAACTTTTGAAAAAAAAGTCTCAGTTTTTCCCCTTTTTTTAAATATTGTACATGTTTGCCCAATTTTGAAAAAAATATTTTAAAAGGTTGCCTTCCTTAAATTTTGCTGTTTAGAGATACGGTATCGTTATTTGATCACAGATTTTCAACTTTTAAAATTGAAAAAATTACACTAAAACCCCCGTTTACGCGCAGGCGTTACGATTTTTTTAGGTTGCGTTCTTGAAAACAGTGTAATGTTTTTACATTCTTTTGAAAGCAATTTGTAGATCTGCTCAAGACGTATAAATTGACTGATTTGTTCGAAAAATATATTTTGAAAATTTTGTAATCTGGACTAATATTTCGAAAGGGTAAAAAAAAGCAATCCACTTTAACGACCCCCGGGTCTTTTCTGTTGCAAGTTTCTGCTCATTTCTAGGCGTCCGAAGGTTATGTGTGGTGAGTCACCCAAAACCTCTTTTACGCAAATGGACCGACGTTTTACTTCCCCATCCGATAGAAGGCTAGGAGGATAAGGCGGGAATCGAACCCGCGCCCCATAGCAACTTAGGGATCTAACCACTGCGCCACGAGGTCAAACTTTCAATGTTACTCACAAGATCGTGAATACAAAGAGACGAGTTGTTCCTTTTAATTCCGCTAGATATATAGTGGAATTAAAAGGAACAACTCGTCTCTTTGTATTTACACTAATGCATTTTGCCAAAACGCTCAACCAAACCACAATCGTATGATCGGTTTCATAAACCAACCTTTGAATGTTAAAATATCCCATAATGTTTTTTAACAAACTATATCTTAATTTAAATAGATAATGAGATAGAGATAGGGCTGAATTTTAGTAGAGTTTTGTTTGGGTTGACAAAATGCTTACAAAAAAATGCAATTAATATTCTGCTCATTTTAATTAGCGTACTGTGCAAAGGTCAACTTCACCATCAAATGAAATATTTAATTCTGCCACACAGAAAAAAATAATGTAAATTTGGAAGCTTTAATTTTTGAATGTTGAATATTACCTCTTTTATGATGTAATTTTACCTCAATTTAGACTGTAAAAGTGACATTACACCAGAAAAGTGGTAAAATTACACATTTCCAGAGGTAAAATTACACCTTTTTTCTGACATAAAAGATGTACCTCTTCCCAGATGTAATATTACCATGATTTTTTTTTCTGTGCACCATTGCCCGACAAACCCGACAGTGTAGCCTTAACCAGTGCTTTTAACGTGCAAATTTTGTTTGCTTCCATCGTTTACCCAGGTGACAGCCGAAGCAATTGGCGGTCATAACGTTGTGCAAGAATAATTTGCCGGAAACCAGCCAAATGGGTTGGTTGGTTGGGTATTATTTGCTATCCGCCGGAATGACTGTTGGCGGAAGGTGATTCGCCCTAATAGGGCCAAGGACAGTTCTGTTGACGTAAGACGGCGCTGTCAAGCTGTCTTGAAACTCGGTTTCGGTTGGATTTAATAACAATCGTAATAAGGGGACAGCGTTCTTGCCGTTAACAATAATCACTGGCCAAAAAAGAGGGACTAAATGGCAAATTGAACAGTCTAGAAGTGCGAACGGAAAAGAAAAGTGGGGAGTAATTAGTGTGTAATTTGGTGCTTTTTTACGTCGGGCGCTGTGTAATTACGTTTAATGTGGCTCTTTTTTGGGAATAATTATATACTTTACAGGATCAGTGTCTGCCGTTGAATCGTAAATCGGAATCGAATCTTCTATATATATAAAAAATTTCGATGGTTTTGTTCGAACGCGAATCAGTTCAGTAAGGAGCGTCGGATCGAGGTGCTCTTTGTTGCGTTGGGTTCGTATAAGTCCAAGGAAGGTTCTTACGCCAAAAAGTGACAACTTTGGCCACTCTGGAACCGATTCCGGAAAATCTGCAGATTGTATGGGAAAAGTTGCGTAAAATCAAATTTTGATCACAGGAGGCTGAATAAGCAAACAAGCAAAAAACGTCAAGAAACCAAAAAGGGCAGGACGAAGTTTGCCGGGAAAAGCTTGTTTGGGATAAAAAAACGCACTTATCTTTTAAAGCATTTTTAGTTGGACAATTTCTTCAAAAATGATTTATCCTTAACTTCGTCTTCGTCTTCATACCAAAATTACCCAAAAAAAGGGAAGGCCTGAGGGGGTTCTGGAAAGCCCTTTTCCGTGATATATCGATGCTTTTTGCCTGCATCGGAAGCTAAAGGTTAGGTCGGGGTGATATCGTTTGGGATGTGCCGACAGTCGGAATAGGGGAAGATTTATATGTTCGATTTTCCAAATGAACCATTTCCAAGAGGGTGAACTACTGGGATTGGAATTGAAACGTTTATGGAGTGGTAAACACGTGAGTTTTTTTTAAGTAAAAAAATCGTTACAAATTTTTAAAACTCGCACATGAGATTGTTATAATTGAACATTTATGAATATGAAGCATGTTTAAGTAGCATTCTTAAAACCAATAGAATGATTTACCAAAAAACCGAAAATAATATTTTGCTCGCCTACAAAATGCAACCAAAGCCGTGGAATTGATTGCCTCCGGTTTTTGGAATCCCCAGCTGGTCAAAATTTGCACTGCCGCTCACGTAGAGCAAAATGGAGCCAAATCGATTCGTCCGGAAATGGCCATCATTTGCCACTACATGATAAACGCGATGATTTTGGGCTCTTTTCAGCCACCACCGGCCGTTTTGGCCCCGCGATAAACAGTGTCGAAATCGCTGGATTTAGGCTTTTTGGGGTTATTTTTAGCCATACCCGTGTATGTCGCGTGTTTAGCTTTTTTTAGATTTTGGCGATTTGAATTTGTGTACGATCATCATCGGAGAGACAATATTGGTTGAACAAACAAAAAAAGCACAGCATTTTCCAGGACATTTGATTTGCTTGAGGCAAACACTCCCAACACACAAAAAAACCGGTCCGTTCCGGCGACAGAAAGCCTACCCAAAGGGTCTGCCAGAAAATCCGGTCCGGGTTGGCCTCCGGCCGGCGGAAAACTGCATCTAAAGCTCCACTTTCTGGCACAGAACTTGTCGCTTGCAAATGGCCTGGCTATCAATGCCAACTGGAGGGGGAGCAGCATTGTCGTGTCGTGCCGAAAATTGAAACTCTTTGGTGGGGTGGCGGGGGTGTTGAGGGACCTTGGCGAGAAAGAGGCCCAAACTCAGAACAGAATTGATGCCACGGACAACCGCAAATATTGGAGCTCGCTGCTGACGCGGTGCTGCTCGAATAAATCAGTCAGTCAGAGGTACACTGGATGTGGGCAAGATTAGTGCGAGCAACTGGTGACCGGCTTCCGGACGGCGAAATTTGACTCCCGAATACGTTGTGGGGTTGATTTCACTTTGAAGTTGGGCTTTGTTCTAGAAACTGTGTCACGACTTCCACCTTTAAGGGGTTGCATACATGTATATCTGCAAAAAAGTCAGAGGTTAGTATGAGCACACACTTCAACTTTTTTTTAATTATTTTTTCAGGGCATTAAAATATACATTTTACCTACTAACAAAACAATTTTGAAGATATTTGGTTGGATCATTGCCGAGATATAGCAAAAAACGGGTGCCACGATATCTCAACACTGTCTTGACCAAATCGGCTCAACATTTTGGTGAAGCCCGATTTTCAAAAAGTTTATTTTGAAAAAAGATAAAAATATCGTTGTGTTTTTGATATAAAAAACCTTAAGTTTTTAATTTTTGTATTTAAAAAAAGCAGTTTTTAAAAATTGGGCTTCGTCATGCACACGGGATAAATCTTAAGAGTCTTCACCTCAAATTTCAGCCAATTTGGTCCATCCCATATCGAGCTATCGTGGCACCCGTAACTCAACTCGGGGTTTAGAGAAAAACGCCAACAAAGTTTGAAGTTAAATCGTCTCTTACTCAGTTTAATCATGAATTATATTCATGAAACTTTCAGGAGTGATTAATAATCATCTTTTGCAACCCCTTAAACAGATTTTGATGATATTCAAAATGACATTGATTTTTAACAGCATTGCAAGCTTAGTAGCTTCAGAAGCTCAAAAAATCAATGTTTAAAATTACCGACACCGGTGTAAATCGGTGTCGTTTATATCGAAGAAATACCATAAAAAATCATTTTCTAATTTTGGGGAATAATTTAGGAATGAAAAATATGTCTTAAGTTAGGTAATTTTTTTAAGGGTTCTTTTTCCATATTATTTCGTCGTTGGTCTTTTAAATTGTGTTAAATGCAAAATTCAAATTTGGTTTACAAGAACAATGTCTTAACTCTCTCCTGTTTTTTTTTTTAATTTTTTTTTCTTTTGTTCAGAGATTGTGAAGTTTATTTAAAAAAAAAACTTTGCTTGTCTTATATTTTTTATCTTAGATATTTAATAATTTTATTTGCATTCATATTGTTTACTTTTTGTGTTTTTTTTTTATTGTATTAGGCCAACACTACAAGCTTAAGAGCGAGTTTTTCACCGATGTGAAACAGGTCGTATCGAGGTGCTCCGATTTTGATGAAACTTTCAGGGTTTGATTGTCAATACATGAGATGAACTCATGCCAAATATGAGCCCTCTACGACAAAGGTAAGTAGGGTAAAACGGGCTTTGAAGTTTGAAGTCCAAAATACATGAAAAATCTTAAAATTGCTCGCGTTTGCGTAAAACTTCATCAATTCCAACTCTCTTAGATGCATTCGAAAGGTCTTTTGAAGCACTTCAAAATGTGCCATAGACATCCAGGATTGGTTCGACTTTTTCTCTTAGCTTTTGCAAATTACTGTCAAAAATGGATTTTTTTAAAACCTTAATATCTTTTTGCAACAGCCTCCAACACCCATACTCCCATAGGTCAAAAGATAGGTAATTACATGAACTATAAGCCTACGGTGTTAACTTTTTGGCCAATCGCAGTTTTTCTCATAGTTTTTCGATTTTTCTAGAACAAACATTTTACAACGTTAGTTTTTGCCCTGTAGGCCAAGAAGACGGCACTTTTTGGTCTCAATTTTGTCATATTCGGAATCCTCGGAAAATTTCACGTAAGTTAGAAGTATTGGAGTTGTAAATTTGATTAAAAAAAATAATTAAATAAAACATTTTTGAAAAAAAAAAAAAATGATTTTATTTACCCTGCGATCAATACGTCAAATGCTGTATCAAGTAGGCGAAAACCTGATTTACCCCTAATCCAACAAATTGTAAAAAAATATTTTAATTCATTCTAAATGGCAATTTTTCCAATCAAATTTACAACTCCAATACTTCTAACTTACGTGAAATTGTCCGAGGATTCCGAATATGACAAAATTGAGACCAAAAAGTGCCGCTATGGAAGCCTACAGGGCAAAAACTAACGTTGTAAAATGTTTGTTCTAGAAAAATCGTAAAACTATGAGAAAAACTGCTATTGGCCAAAAAGTTAATACCGTAGGCTTATAGTCCATGAAATTCCCTAACATTTGACCTATGGGAGTATGGGTGTTGGAGGCTGTTGCCAAAAGTTATTGAGGTTTTAAAAAAAAATCAATTTTTAACAGTAATTTGCAAAAGCTATGAGAAAAAGTCAAACCAATCCTGGATGTCTATGGCACATTTTGAAGTGCTTCAAAAGACCTTTCGAATGCATCTAAGAGAGTTGGAATTGATGAAGTTTTACGGAAATGCGAGCAATTTTAAGATTTTTTATGTTATCTCGACCTCAAACTTCAAAGCCCGTTTTACCCCACTTCCCTTTGTCGTAGAGGGCTCATATTTGGCATGAGTTCATCTCATGTATAGACAAACAAACGCTGAAAGTTTCATCCAAATCGGAGCACCTCGATACGACCTCTAGAACAAACCGAGCAGAATCTACAAATACTGCCTCTTAAATCATTACCATTTTGCAGTTTTCAAAAAACTTCAATAGTTCTAAGCAAATTGAAATTTCAAGCAATCTCTGCCCTAAAATGTATGTAACCCTTGCAAATCATTTAAATTATCAAACATTTTAGACTGCAGATCGGGAAAAAGACGTTAAAGTTATAGATAAAAACATGAACTCTTAGATATTTTGCAAATAATGTACAGTAGCATAACTGTTGTAACCTGATTTGGTTCTAGAATTATAAAACTGTTTAAAAATGCATTTTACACCTATTCAGTTGTTTTGCAATCATTAGTTTTACAAATATCTAAATATTGGAGATTTTTTTTCCGGCGTTTACATAGACTTGGAAGAATATTTGCAACGGCTTTACTATTTTTTGATTACTTTGGCTATGAAATTTATGAAATTTATTTTAATTATGAAATTCAGAAATATGCAGATCTCTTATAATTACTTAAAAACCCTAAACGAAAACATAGGTTTACGGTTTACTTATTAAAAAAATATTTGGTCCGTGGTATAGAATGATAGGCGCTCAATAATAATTTAACAAAAGGACGTAATTCAGATGCACAGAAAAAATCTGTTGGTAAAATAGCATGCACACACACTGTTTGTACAATTTTCTGAAACACAAAAAAAAAGTTGCAACCGATTGGCTTCAAACCCAGCACCAACAGTAAGGACTGGGGCCTTAGCCCGCTCGGCCATCAGACCGATGGAGAATGGAGAGGATAAACGCGTATATGAGTTTAACATTTCGGTCAAGTAGGTTTCCCATACTGATGGGCTACGTATTTTAGAATGTAATATTACGTAAAATTTCATTTTTATTTTACACTCAGGCCTTTTTACACGCAAGTGAATTGTTACTTTTTTTGTCGTGTGTGTTGTTTTTGTCATGCAATTTTTTAATTTGGATAAAATATTGTCATGCATCGACGGAAGAGTTAAACTGATATGAAAACTAAATGGGAAAAAAAATACCTGGTTATTTCTAAAAAACTTTTTATAAATTTTCCAAATTCTGAAAAAAAAACTCATCAAACTTAAACAAGCTTGTCAGCTTAGCTATTTCACCAAAGCTTTCCCGGCGAGCGCCGAAATCTCTGCAGATAAATAATGCAATTTTGTCAGTGCGATTCCGGCTCGTCGCGCTAACAAAGTTGCACTTCCCCTCTCCCCGGAAGCAAATCCGAATCTAACCTATAAATGGAAATCGCTTTGTTTTACCCCCTCCACACACACACACACACGTGACACCTTCAGCCTCGTCAGCCGTGGGGAAACGTTCTGGTACACTACGGCGATCATTATGCCATTTTTTGCCGCTGGGAAATCGTGCAAAAAAGTAATAGGTACTCTTTTTTTGGGGGAATTGCAGAAATTTGGGGGGAAACAAGAGCGCGGAAAGGCTGCATCCACTTTGGGGCCATCCATAAATGGTGTATCTCTTCTAAATTTAATTCCTGAAAATGCATAATTTTGAAGAAAATGGGTGAGATTTTTGGACAGAATTTGAAAGAAAATCGCAGAATAACTAATGTAAATCTTTTATGGATGGTACCTTTCGGCATTGGGGCGACCCAAATTTATGTGTGCAACTAGTCACGGCGTTCCATAGTTTTATGTGCACATAAATTTGGCTGTGAGTGTGTATGGGTGTGTGGGCAAACAAATCGACATTTTCCAATTTGAATTGATTTCCTCCAAATAGACATTTCGAACCGTAGTTTTGCCTTGTGGAATGTCAGCTCTTTAGTTTTGAATTTTGGTTTGGCTAAACATATATTTTTTATCTGGTTTGTAAAGTTTGGTAGCTCTTATTTAAGCCACTCCTTTTTTAAATATTTAATTTCATTTTTAATTTTAAAGTAACCTTACGCTAATGTACGATTGCTTGGCTTGCGTTTTTCCCGTCTGTTAAGCTAGAAAATTATGACAAGCCCAACCAAATGTCCTCCCATCTCCACTTGAATCTCCTCCGTCTCCCCCACCCAAATTTCAAATATTGAGCTTTCGATCCAACTGCCAACTCCCTCCATAATAATTTAAAATAAAACACCCATTCAAAAAAAAAAAGTCCTTCTTCACCGTCGACTGCCAAGTCGCCTATAAAATTCTCCTTTTTGCCTAACCGATGGTGGTGAGGTGGGGTGAGAAAAAGGTGGGGAGGGTGTCGCCAAATCCCAACCCTCGGCGCTGTGTTTTCGTGTGACGGGTGTCCGGGTGCCATATTTCATTACAAAATTAATTTTCCCCTGGTGCGTTTTTCCTCGTTTTCCTCTCTAAACACCCCTCAGCGGTTTGCACACCACGTTGGGGGTTTCCGCCCGCGAGGAAAAGTTATTATTAGCAAAAGTTACGAAGAAGTTGTTAAAACTTTAAATTCAGTACTGATTAGTACTGGTTATACTTTTCCATAATTTCGTAGCCGGCCTAGGGTTATAGCGTTTGTTTAACACAACAACCAGAAAACAAAGTATTGGCCATTTGACAATAACCTTGAGCAGATCTTTAATAGATGTTTGTTACGTGTCGACGTGCCATCCGAGCTTTGATGCTAAGAAGCGAATCAATCGTATTTTTTCGTTGTACATGGTTTTTTTTTGTGTTTTTAAACGATTTCCTTTTTTTAAATACTTTATTAGTTGACATTAACTTGCTAAACCCTAATTTTAGGTGGATTATCCATTACTTTTCATAGTACACTTGCACACATTTTCCGATTCGCGGGCCCGCCATCGTCCTTTCCCTCCGTTTCGGCGCACATTTCGCGCTTCAGGTCCCATCGCAGTAATTAATATTTGAATATGTTAAAAGTTAATTTAGAAATTTATGACCCTTGCCATACGTGCGGCTGCGTTCGAGCCCGGCCAAGGTAGCGTTAGTGTTAGAAACTCTTGGTTTTAGTACCTTGCGGGATGTTTGATGAGAGTTTGTGACTGATGGAGGGAGGGAACGGGGAAAAACCATTAAGTCATCAGTTTTATGAACGTGTCAAGGTGCTGTCAAGTTTTTTTTTAACTACTTTAAATTTAAGTATAGTTTTGAAAGATTTGAAAATGTTTGACAATTTTAACTGTTTTGAACATGTTATGAATAAATAGAGAACAAATAAATCAGATTGTGAAAATATCAACGTTCCTTCTTTCTTCAGTTTCGGATTCTACTGTGAAACAGTTATGAACATTGAACAACTGTAGAGATGAAGAATGGTCATTGGTATTCGATACGAAATCGGCAGCTATGTGTTCAACTATAAGCTCACCAACAATGAAGTGTTTCGTATCGTATTTGTTTACACTATTAAACAATGTTATGCAAAAAAGAAGTTATAGTAAATCGACACTAAAACTTATGAGGAAATGTTTGAGAACTTCTATCAAAACAAAATTTAAAATAAAAATTAAAAAAGTTGCAAATTTTTTTTAACGTGTACTCCACGAGAAAGCTTCTACAGACACACTCAATTGATGCGGTCCAGGCTCCAAAAGAGCACCTCCGCCGGAACTCAATTTCGATCCTTTCTGCACTCGTCGTGGCACAAATGTGGTCTGCGGGGAACGCAGTCGATGTTCGTTCGGCGAAAAACGGCAGACTCTGCACGCGCCGGTTTCACGGACTCCGAAAGCACTCCAGAAGAAGACCGGTCAGTGCAATTAATTGCTTATTGAAGCTTGCACATGTCTGCAATTTATACTCCAATTACTCTGCTCTTGGAAGTCCAGTCTCGAGCAGGATTTTGATAGATTTTTCCGTTTTGTCTCGTTGTGGACAAACGACTGTCGAGATAATGACTGTTTGGCTTAAGGGGAAACGGGACGACATTTTTTACACAGTAAAATGGCTACCTCTGAGTATTTTATTGCGGGAAATTTTGAAAGTATCGAGTTAAAAAATAATTATGATAAGTCCCTAATGGCGTTACAGTAAACTGGCAAGGTTTTCCTAAAACAAAACTTTATAAAATAATTAAATTTTGCATGTACATCGATGGCGTCCTTGACCCCCTTGTGATGCACCGATTTTGATGATTTTTATATATGACATGCAGCTGTTGTAAACCAAAGAACCTGCCTTCAGAAAAGCGAACACATTGAAGTTATTAAATCGATATACTAGAGTATGACGTCGTAGTTTGGGGGAGAATCCATAAAGCTTTTGGTGAAATGGATTTTACCTGATGGGAAAGCTTGTTTTTCTAGAATTGTTCGAATAATTTCAGCATGATTTCTTAAAACTCATTTTGGAATAGTTTCATGTTGATGTCTTGTCTAGGCTTTTTAACCCTTAACAAACTGAAGGGAAAACAAGCTTTAAGAATCAAAAACAAAATGAAAGGGGAAAATCATTTCAAGTGCGTAACGCTGATGAAAAAATCTCTTTCCGATGATAAAGAATTCGCTTCGTCACGGAGGAATTTCCCGGAAGACGCCCTTTTCAAATCTCGCAAAGTCGGTCGAATTATCTGATATTCATGAAAAGTAAACAACTTAAACGAGCTGGCTGCTGCTGTGAGGCTGCGTGGGCATCATCGTCCTGTCTTGTCTTCTTCCTTTCGAAAAAGCCGTATCCAAAAAAGCCAAGCTCGCCAAAGAATTCTCATCTGAAAGGCTTGAAATTTTTGTGGAGTTTACCCCAAAAGAAGCCGGAAAAGGGTGTACTTCTATCTGGGGAAAATGTAGTTTTTCGCTTTTTTCCGGAAGGAGAATTTTTCTTTCGCCAAAAGGTAATCGCATCAAAACTAAAGCTTATCGTCATTAGTTCTAGGAAGAACTTTTTGATGACGTCACGTACACAGAAATCGAGTCGGTTTCTGCAAGGATATGTGCAAAAGCTAAAAATAATCCTCCCCCTCCACTTCCGGTGAGCTTTCTAGTGTGGTTGTTTTTTCATTCATTTTCGTACAGTCATGAAAACTGATTCAGGTGCAAAATTTGCACACACACTCACACATAAAAGGAGAGAGGGCTGGTTTGTTTTCACTTTACTAGACACAGACTTTGAAAACGCAGCACTCTCGACGAATCTAGTGAATGGGGACGAACTTTGAACTTTGAACGCTGCACTGCAGGCTCTGTCAGAGGTGTGGGTGTCAAGTGGGGACAAGATTGCGGGCCGGTTTAGGAATGACGTGGAGTTGTTTTTAGTTCAGTGGGTTGACTGTTTGAAAATAAAATTCAACAATTGTTTAAGAGCAATTCCATGCATAATAAAACCCTCTTCGATTTCAATGAAACTTTATAGACATGTAATCCTTGGCTTATACATGCCATTTTTGTTCATACGGAGCCAGTTGCACTCGAAAATGACATTAAAAAAAGTGCACAAGTTTTAATTTGTAGTATGGTGTAATTTAAATATTGCTGTACCTCGAAGCCGTTGAATCGTACCAACAATTGGTCAAGGACAAACTTGTAGGAAATTTGACGAGCTATCTGAAAAAATCACTCCAAAAAAAATTTACTCCAATTCCACGTTTTTTTAATTCAAAAATCAATATTGAGATGAGCCTACGATTTTTTTTTTGCTAAAATTTACTGTGGAAATAGCCTCAGATGTTGCAAAAAGCTTCACGAAAAGTGTTGGATGGTATGTCTCTCCTGAAAAAAAAAGCACACAGAAAAATCAATTATTAAAACAGTTGGTGTGAAAAGTGGTCTAAAAGACAATTTTACATACAAGTCAAGTTTAATCCTTGTGAAGATACAGCGGTTTGATTTTCTTAAAGCAGGGAGCCTTTATGCAACTTCTTAGACTATTTCCACAAAGATAAACAACAAAGTGTATTTTTTAAAGCAACGGCATGTACATTAGACTGGCTCGTCGTTATATGGAAAAATTCAAAAATGATCAAATCAAACCAGAACAAAGTTTTTTTGATGCCTTTTGGGCCTCAAAACAACCCCCTAAAATTTGGGAGCGATTGGCATTGCATTTCAATTTTGTATGGGATTTAGTATGGAAAAACTGTCTTACATTTTGATTTTTATCATTTTTATTTTCCACTAAAGTTTTCAAAACAATACAATAGCGTTAAAATTGAGAAAATTCTCTAAAACTTTCTCGAAGAAAGTATTGCGCTATCTTGCTCCTGTCAAAAGATACAGCGTCCTCAAAACTCGTCTAAAACGTGTTTTTTACTCGGAAATCACGTTTTAGACGAGTTTTGATGACGCTGTATTTTTTGACAGGAGAGCAGTTCTCCCAGATTTCGGTCATTCGATTTTTTTGTATTTTTTAATCCGACTGAAACTTTTTTGGTTTTCAAAAAAGTTTTCAAAAAAGTCACCTAAAAATGGACTTAACTTGAAAACGGTGAACTTTATCAAAATTTCACTAAAGTACTTTTTGATTGCAAATTTGACTTTACATCGAAAAATGAAGTTGAAAAATTTTTGCGACCAATTTTTCGATTTTTTGAAAAAATCAGTATTGATTCAAAAATTCATAACTCGCTCAAAGATTTTTTGCACAACCTGGAAATTTCTGAAAAGTTGGCATTTGATGTCATCTAAAACATATAAAAAAAAAATTGTGTTTTTTTTGCAAATCAAGTTTTAGTGACAAAAAGTTAAATAAAAAATCACCAATTTTTTTTTCCGTGTATCATTTTTTTCCAGTGTAGTCCGTATCCATACCTACAACTTTGCCGAAGACACCAAATCGATCAAAAAATTCCTTCAAAAGATACAGATTTTTGAATTTTTATTCATCATTTTTGTATGGACAGCTGCCAAATTTGTATGGAAAATTATATGGACAAACTAATGATGCAAAATGGCTTCTTTGGGCATACCGAAGGCACCAAAAAAGTTTTAGTCGGATTAAAAAATACAAAAATTAAAATATAAGAAAAAAGACCGATTTCGTAGAGAATTGCTCAGGAGCAAGATAGCACAATACTTTCTTCGAGAAAGTTTTAGAGAATTTTTTCAATTTTAACGCTATTGAATTGGTTTGAAAACTTTAGTGGAAAATAAAAATGATGAGAATCAAAATGTAAAAACGAGGGTTTTCCCATACTAATTCCCATACAAAATTGAAATGCAATGCGCAAAGTGTAAACGCAACCAATCGCTCCCAAATTTCGGGGAGTTGTTTAGGGGACTAAAAGCAACCGAATAAAACATGTTCTGAAAAATCGACCATCTCGAGCCATTCTAATGTACTTGTACAAATTAATCAATTTCTCATGTTCTTAAATTTCATTGATTTTTGACCACCTATAAAAAGTTAACAACAATTGTTCAGATGACCTTATACAATCAATATCACAAGAGCTCAACTAAAGTCAATAAGTGACCTTATGAAATGACCCTTAAATTTGATTTACGAAACCGTGACTATTTACCTTCAAATACCCCTCCAAAATACCTCTCCAAAATACCCCTCCAAAATACCCCTCCAAAATACCCCTCCAAAATACCCCTCCAAAATACCCCTCCAAAATACCCCTCCAAAATACCCCTCCAAAATACCCCTCCAACTAACCCCTCCAGAACTCATTGTTCAAACTATGTTATGTATTTGGTATTTGGTTATTGTTATAAAAGCAAGACGGTGTGCAACATGTCTGGCAGAGGAAGTGCTAATAATTCATTTTTAAACAAAATTTAAACGGCTTATTTTGCGGATTTTTCTTAGGGGCTGAGCTTACCTTAAAACTTTCGCTCGGGAAATTCCCACAAAAAGTTGCCATAAATCCTCGCTTGATGCAGCAGAGAGCGACCACAAACAGCCAACCACAAGCTTTTTAAGTAGCCTATATTTTACAGTTGCTTGTAAAGGCATGATGGTCGGCCGTGGCATGGTTAACTTTTAAGCTGCTGCACATACACCAGTGGTTCGGATTAAAAGTGTTCATTTTTGCTCAGCTCAGCAGGCACTAGCAAACGCTCGTCGTTGATCTTTGGCACGAAACGTGACCCAGAAAGTGTTGGAATAACGTTTTGGTTTGCTGAAGGCATGTTTGTCCTTTTATGGGTTGAAGGATGGTGCGTCTCCATCGAATGGTTTTGGTCACGTTGCTTTCGATGGAGTCGCGTGGTGCTTCAACATTTCTTCTTTAATTCGATCATTTCGTGGAACTGACCTTATTTTTTTATCTCTCCTTTCGCAGAACTTACGACTGCACGGAAGAAATCATCGCAAGACTGAGTGGAATCAAGCTGCGTCAAAATAAAATCACCACCCCCAAATTGAGCCCCCCCGCCGTGTCCGCTGGGTCATTCCAGACCAGTGTTGTCAGCCAGCCAGCCAGCAAGCCAGCAAGCAAGAGTAGCAAGTGTGTGTGTGAACCTGAAACCCTCCTAGGCGCTATGGATGAGGAACTGGAGAGGAAGCTATGAGTAGAAGAGGGCCGTTGAGGCCCCACCCAGCAGCAGCAGCAACAACGACGACGGACGGACGCCACGACGGAGGATTGTCGCCGCTAGAGAGCAGTTGTAGCAGCAGCAGAAGCAGTAGAAGAAGAAGTGGCCGCAAGATGGCAACAATAGCAGCAGCAGAAGCATCAGGATTAATCAGTGGTTTGATTTCGCGTCGTAATAGCATGGGAATGGGGAACGCCGGGAGGACCGGGGGGCCAATAAGGGGTAGCAGCTCCAGGAGTGGTCGCGCCGGGTTCTTCGGGTTCAAGTTCATGGGAGGTGGAGGAGGAGCAGGTGAAAGTATCGGGCTTCTGCTGTTGGCTGGCCTGCTGCTGGTTCTGGTCGCCGGTGGAGACGTCGTGTGGGCTGATGAGCAGCATGGGGAGACGACGGAACCGACGACACCGGAGCCTTTTGGTGAGTACTTCTCGATCTAATTGATGCCGTAAAATCTTCAGTAAATAATGTTCTCAGATGTGCTCAAAATTTTTCGAAAAACAATTTTCCAAACTTCCCACCCTCTGCAATTTATGTGCCCTAAACTGCGCCTGAAATTCCATTCTAGTTGAACTGCTTTACGACAAAAGCCATTTATTTTGGAGACACCCTCTCTCGAATAAAAAAAAAACAAATGACACAACCAACATAATCGATTCCGCGATTCACGGATTTTAGGTCGTGCCACTGTGTGGATGTGTGGAGGAGGCGACTTCTAAAGCGAACATTTTATTGCTCGAGGTCCTTAATCGAAAATATCCGCAAAATCGATGCCGGATGGGTTGTTTTCCGGGTGACAAATTTCAAGCGTTATTTGCACCGCAAATTTCGTTCACCGTCAAGTGTTTTGTTTAGTGTTTTGTACTTTTTTTTCGACATTTCAGTAGGATAATAACCGTGTCCGTTAAAAAAACATAAATCAATTTGCTTCCTTCGTCCAAAAAGTGAGCGAAAATGTTACAAAACGTTTCAATAGCAATGTCAAGATCAAAAGACTGGTAGGCATTAATCACAAAAAAAAGTTTCCAAGCCGTTTATTCCGTGGAAAAAAGGAATTTATTGCTGGCTGATGGAAAAAGTATAAGTTTGTGGACCTTGCCATTCTTTTAACCTCTTTAAAATAATATCGTAATCTTTACCTATATATTGATTTATAATCATATTTGCAATTGAAAAATAATTGAATAAAAACAGTGCTGAAAAGTTCAATATAGAACTCATTTGAGTGCGGAACAGATCAAGCTTCAGCACATGTATCGAAAAGTATTACTTTTCAACATTTATTTTAGTAGATCAAACGTACGGACACCAAAACTAAAAAAAAAAGTTTCACTGAAAAATCCTTTTTAAAAATGGCAGAGTCTCGTTGGATTAATGAACGATTCGTGCTTTAAAAAATCGTCATTTAGTAACTTGTGGCATAAACCATTTTTTTTAAAGAGCATTGTATTGGGTTAAAACCACTTAAAGTTTGATTTTGCAAAAAACATTTTTATTTCGTTTTTTTATATTGCTTATCTTTGAAAATATTTTCATCCTTAACAAATACTTAGAAAATTTGAAATCAAGACCAACATATCAAAAGACTTAAATATTAGAAGCAGGGATGGGATAATCGCAAAAAAATCATTTTCGCCAGCGAACTTCCTTCACCCGCGAAAGAGAGAGGAGGCAAATCTAGCAAAAAAAAAATCGCTCCCGAACTTCTCCAAAAAAATCAATCTGCTGATGATTTTTTGTGGATTTGCTTGTCAGCACCACATAAAAATATTTATTTCACTTTGTTTACACACATTGTCCATCTAAAAAAGGTGACAGGTCATTTTTCGACGTGTGACGTTACGCCTGCAAGTGTAGTTGTGAAAAAGATGTTCCGCAGAATAATCAAGATCAAGATGATGATTTTTTGAGATTCTTTTCACCGATCTTTCGTGCGCGAGAGAGGAGAGCCATGCTCCCTTCGGATTTTTTCTCTTGATGAACGATTTTTTCTTTTGATGATGATTATTCCATCTCTGATTAGAAGTTTATTAAATGTTACCATTTGATGATTTTTAAGGAAGATTTAAATTGTTTTTTAAAGCCAAAGTTTGCTCTTTTGGTAGTCACTTGATTTTTTTCAATAATGGTTGGATTAATGTTGATTGGGTTAATTTATTGTGTTTTTGCGAAAATCACTTTATGCATGATACCTGAAAACCGGGATTGCAAGATGAAAAATGAGATTGAATAAAGAACCAAAATTGGCTGGGTTTTTTTGAGAAGTTGTTTTGAACAAATTTGGAAATGGTTTTAAAAGTTAATCAACTATAATTACTGAAATGAATATTTCAACACTCTCATTTTCGGATTCTTTGGTCAATCATTCACATAAAATCTAAAATTTCGTAGCATTTGTAGGCATTTTTAATAGAACAAATTTTATAGAAAATGTGATGTGAAAATATGAAAACTTCTGATCATGCTAAGTTTGCAACTAACATGCAAAATTAATCGATATTTGTTGTGAGTTATTTTTTCTCAATTTAACCTCAAATTTATACACAGTAAAAAAACATGGTAAAATTACATCTAAAAAGGGGTACATCTTTTATGTCAGAAAAAAGCTTTAATTTTACCTCTAATAATGTGTAAATTTACATCTGGCAGACGCTAGGAAAAAATATCTGTGTAATCCTAAAAAATGTCAAACCGGCGATAGTTATTTTAGACAAGCCTTACCAGTTTGAAGAAGTCCTATCAATGCTACTCCGATTTACGGTATTTTGAAGGCTTATAGGAAAATCGATATTTTAAAGGCTTTTTTCGACACCGTCTAACTGTTCATCGTAGGATAGGTATTTAAAAGAATTTTAGGATATGTCGTGAACTTTTAAGATTTGGTTATCTAGTCACTTTAATCATCAGTGAATCTCCACTTAACTTAAGTGAAATTTATAAAGGTTATGCTACTGTATATTATAATTGATCATGAATTCTGTAGACCTGGCAACCCTGTTGTAATATTTCAACGTATTCAAACGTTCTTTAAAATTTACGTACCTCGGAGGACAAGCCATTCATCCCTCTTAGGAATCCTCACTCACGATCTAGATAGGTATTTCTCATTAAAACCCAGCAGCAGCACCCAGGAGGAAAATCCGGCTCTAAGCTCGCACCGTCTCTCGTCCGTCCACGCGAAACATGGCGCAAACCTAGCCCATGCGCGCGCGATTTTCTTTTCATAATCTAATTAAGCAAAAATATGTGAAGCGTAAATCGAGCTTTTAACATGACGACGGCCTGGAAAGCCCCCGAGCATACATTTAATCACCCCGGCTTGGGGCAGCAGTGCCTGGAGCCGGGAATTTGTAGCTCGCGCTCGTCAACGGGTCCTGGAATCTTCTTTAGAAGTGCTTGAACATGTGTAAACATTTGCAAAATTATTCTTGAGGTTCATTTAATTAGTAAATAAACAGTTTTTTCTGAATGTATTTTGCTATAAAATATTTATTTTTACCCAAATTATTGAAGAAGAGGACTTTTAAAAGATTTTCAACAGAAAACATCAAACACACCGTGAAGCTTCCCATTGGATGAAAAGTTCGTTATTATGGACCGCATACTGCCACCTTTATGAACTTCCCCGCCAGGAGGAGCAGTTATGGTCGAAGGCGATTCCGGCCAAGACGATGACGCCGGAATCTAGAAGCTCGTCAAGTTTTATTATTTTATAACTCATCGCACATCGCATTAAACGACAGTATAACATCGGGCTTTTAGCACGGGGCGAGTAGTTTCGGAAGGAAACTCAAAGTTTTCTTTTCGCTGTATGAATATAGTGTGTGACACATTAACTCACCAAGGACTCATTTGCGTAGGTAATGTTGAGATTAATTGTGCCATTTGAAAATCATAAATGTGAAATATATGGTGAGCAATTCTCTACAAAACCAGCCGATTTCGACCATTTTAATTTTTTGTATTTTTTGATTTGGCTCAAACTTTGTGGGGGCCTTCCCTATGACCAAAGAAGCCATTTTGCATCATTAGTTTGTCCATATAAATTTCCATACAAATTTGGCAGCTGTTCATACAAAAATGGTACGTAAATATTCGAAAATCTGTAACTTTTAAAGGAATTTTTTGATCAATTTGGTGTCTTCGGCAAAGTTGTAGGTATTGTTAAGGACTATTTAGAAAAAAATAGGTACACGGAAAAAAAAATTCCCGATTTTTTTATTAACTTTTTTTTCACAAAAACTCAAATTCCCAAAATATGTATTTTTTGATTTTCGAGATTTTTTTATATGTTTTAGGGGACAAAAATCCGCAACTTTTGAGCTATAGAGAAACATGGTCAAAAAATCTGCCGCCGAGTTATGATTTTTTGAAAAACTGGTGATTTTTGAAAAAAATCGAAATTTCATACATAAAATTTTTTTGACCTTATTTTTTTATGCAAAATTGAATTTGCAATCGAAAATTACTTTACAGATTTTTTGGTAAAGGGCCCCGTTTTCAAGATATAGCCACCGAAAGTTTGATTTCAGCGAAATATTTGCAGTTTTTCGATTTTTAAAAATAGTGACCATGAGTGACCATTTCTAAAAATATTTTTTTTGAAAAGTTCAGAAAATTTGCTATTAAATTGTCTAAGAGACATTGAAGATTGGACCTCTGGTTGCTGAGATACAGCGGCTTAAAGAAAAAGAAACACGAAAATTGAAGTTTTCTAAGTCTCACCCAAACAGCCCACCATTTTCTAATGACGATATCTCAGCAATTAATGGTCCGATTTTCAATGTTAATACATGAAACATTCGTGAAATTTTCCGATCTTTTCGAAAAAAATATTTTGAAAAAAATTAAATCAATACTAGCATTTTTAATGGGCATAATATTCAATGTTTGGCCCTTTTAAAATGTTAGTCTTGATTTAATTTTTTTCAAAATATATTTTTCGAAAAGATCGGAAAATTTCACGAATGTTTCATGTATTAACATTGAAAATCGGACCATTAATTGCTGAGATATCGTCATTAGAAAATGGTGGGCTGTTTGGGTGAGACTTAGAAAACTTCAATTTTCGTGTTTCTTTTTCTTTAAGCCGCTGTATCTCAGCAACCAGAGGTCCAATCTTCAATGTCTCTTAGACAATTTTATAGCAAATTTTCTGAACTTTTCAAAAAAAATATTTTTAGAAATGGTCACTCATGGTCACTATTTTTAAAAATTGAAAAACTGCAAATATTTCGCTGAAATCAAACTTTCGGTGGCTATATCTTGAAAACGGGGCCCTTTATCAAAAAATCTTTAAAGTAATTTTCGATTGCAAATTCAATTTTGCATAAAAAAATGAGGTCAAAAAAAATTTATGTATGAAATTTCGATTTTTTCCAAAAATCACCAGTTTTTCAAAAAATCATAACTCGGCGGCAGATTTTTTGACCATGTTTCTCTATAGCTCAAAAGTTGCGGATTTTTGTCCCCTAAAACATATAAAAAAATCTCGAAAATCAAAAAATACGTATTTTGGGAATTTGAGTTTTTGTGAAAAAAAAGTTAATAAAAAAATCGGGAAATTTTTTTTTCCGTGTACCTATTTTTTTCTAAATAGTCCTTAACAATACCTACAACTTTGCCGAAGACACCAAATTGATCAAAAAATTCCTTCAAAAGTTACCGATTTTCGAATATATACGTACCATTTTTGTATGAACAGCTGCCAAATTTGTATGGAAATTTATATGGACAAAATAATGATGCAAAATGGCTTCTTTGGTCATAGGGAAGGCCCCCACAAAGTTTGAGCCAAATCAAAAAATACAAATAAAATCCATTTCCGGTTTTGGTAGAGAATTGCTCTGGTTTCAGTACGTGACGTTTTTTTTGTTTTTTCTTAAATTTTTCATTATTTTTTTCGTTAAAATTTGTTGAGCTATTTTTGACGAAATAATCAAAAATAAATCTGACATAACATCAATCAATGCATCGCGTTTTTTGGTTCAATCCAAATTGACTATTAAATTTCGAATCATGAAATAATCACTCGCAAGCAGTTTTCCATTCAATTCTACCCGCCAATTTTCCTGATCACTTTCAGCCAAGCGTTGATTGATCGCACAATTAGTACCGACGATTACCTCTCATAGTATCAATTCGCCACGTTTAATGCACGTTATTTTTTTTCCCGACCAACCCCGAGCAATTTGGGGCCGCACAATGCCGACCGAAAAAGCTTGCTGCGGGTAGAACGCTCGGAAATTACACGACACCCTTGGGGGAGGGAGGTGTCGGTCGGTATTTCTACGTGGCCCCATGCCCATCGCACAATGTAGTCGGCCGGAATCGATTTTCGACCTCGGGGCTGACATGCGAACTCTACGAGGCTACGAAGCGAGCTCGTGTGGAGTACGTGTTTTTGATTATCCCGCGTGGTTTGTGGGTCCGCGAAAATTGGAATTAGAATCAGGGTAGTGAAACTTGCAAAAAGACTTTTTTTATTTTTTTATTAAGATTGAAAATTTGATTAAAATGAATTGTTAACTTAATAAAAACAAAAAAAACACAATTTTCGTCATAAAATTAGTCCAAAACTCAATCTAGACAATAATGTGCGTCATTACCCTAACTGGGTGGCGCTAATCCGTTCACGTATGTGCTTAGATAAAAGAAGAAAACTGCTAACTAGAACCAAAATTACCAGACAAACGCAGATGGAAAAGTTTGCTAACGGCTTGCGGCGTTATCGAACGTGTGTGTTGGGTGTTCATGGGCGTGAAAAATCGAGGGATTTTGATTGGAAAAGCTTCAGTTTCACGAGAATCTAAAAGATAGCTAAATAATAAATTTAAAAGAATTACAAATCAAACCAGCAGGATCCAATCAAATATACTCCGATGTTGCTCAAATTTGGAATAGACCCGTATTTTTTTTGTTTGGCGATTAGAGTGGTTCAAGCCGAAATAGGGTGGTGAAAAAAAATATTTTGATTTTCTCAAAATCTCCCTTTTTAAAATAAATACAATAATATATTATCTCCGGAACGGCTGGACCAATTTTAACTCGCTGAATTGCAAAGGAAAGTTGATTTGTTGAGCTTTTTTTTCAAAAATACTTAGGCTGGTATAAATTTTATTTAAAGTTTTTGTCTCCCCCCCTTCCCTTTAAAATTGGCCCGAAAAAAAAGAAGGCAAAAAAATATTTTTTTCAAAAAACTTCAAAATTTCAATGGAAATTTAAGTACAATCAGCTGAAAACAATTAAAAATGCATTTCCTTGTGTTTAGAATCATTATTTGCAAGTTTGGGATAATTTAAAAATCTTTAGAATTAAAAAAAATCGATGTTTAAGTTTTTTTGCTAAAATTTTTGTAAAATCTTTAATTTTTTTAAAATTAATGATTGCAAAACAACTGAACTAGTGTAAAATTCATTTTAAAACACTTTTTGTTTGTGTTAGGCTAATACAACCATCATTTTGTCGTAATGGTTTTTTCAAGATTTTACAGCCATTTTTAATTTTTTTTGTTTGTTTTTCACATTTTTTACTATAGAATGATACCATTATAATTTATTTTTTTATTTTAGTTAATGATGGGAAAATGATCCTGAAGACCATACGAAAATTATAGGCTACTTTTGAAAATTTTAATTTTTGGGTCATATATGACCCATCAGGCCGGAAAGGGTTAAATTGTTTAAAAATGCATAGAGGCACAGTTTGGGACAACACAAAAAATAATGCATATTTATTTTTGCATAAAATATAGAAATATTAATGAAAAACTCAGCAAAAGTTGACCCCAGATAAAAGACATATTTTAAAACACTGGCAAACATTTTAAGAGTTCTTCTTTCCAATGTTTTTTCAAAAACGAAAATTGGTTGCAAAATTGATTTTTGGCGAATTTTTAGATCGAAGCCCGTCTAAAGGCGGGCTTCGGTTGTAGAGGGTTAATAGTTATTTTGACTTGAATATAGGCTTAGTATAGGGAATGTAAGTCAAAATTACGGCCAGAGTTGACCCCTGAAAAAATACGTTTTGAAAACATTTGAAAAGGTGATTTAAAACAAGTCAAATCAATTTACTAATAACTTCCTAAAAAATGAGCAATTCTCTGCGATTTCGGTCATTCGATTTTTTTTTTGTATTTTTTAATCCGGCTGAAACTTTTTTGGTGCCTTTGGTATGCACAAAGAAGCCATTTTGCATCATTAGTTTGTCCATATAATTTTCCATACAAATTTGGCAGCTGTGCATACAAAAATGATGAATGAAAATTCAAAAATCTGTATCTTTTGAAGGAATTTTTTGATCGATTTGGTGTCTTCGGCAAAGTTGTAGGTATGGATATGGGCTACACTGAAAAAAAATATACACGGTAAAAAAATGGGGTGATTTTTAATTTAACTTTTTGTCACTAAAACTTGATTTGCAAAAAACACTATTTTTAATTTTTTTTATTTTTTGATATGTTTTAGAGGAAATAAAATGCCAACTTTTCAGAAATTTCCAGAATGGGCAAAAAATCTTTGACCAAGTTATGATTTTTTGAATCAATACAGATTTTTTTTCAAAAAATCGAAATATTGGTCGCAAAAATTTTTCAACTTCATTTTTCGATGTAAAATTGAATTTGCAATCAAAAAGTACTTTAGTGAAATTTTGATAAAGTGCACCGTTTACAAGTTATAGCCATTTTTATGTAACTTTTTTCAAAATAGTCGCAGTTTATCATTTTTAAAAATTAGTGCCCAAGTTTGCCCACCTTTGAAAAAAATATTTTTGAAAAGCTGAGAAAATTCTCTATATTTTGCTTTATTGAACTTTGTTGATACGACCCAAAGTTGCAGAGATATTGCTATGCAAAGGTTAAAAAACAGGAAATTTGATGTTTTCTAAGTCTCACCCAAACAACCCACCATTTTCTAATGTCGATATCTCAGCAACTATAGGTCCGATTTACAATGTTTAATAATGAAACATTCGTGAAATTTTCCGATCTTTTCGAAAAAAATATTTTCAAAAATTTAAAATCAAGACTAACATTTCAAATGGGCGTAATATTGAATGTTTAGCCCGTTTGAAATGTTAGTCTTGATTTTAAATTTTTGAAAATATTTTTTTCGAAAAGATCGGAAAATTTCACGAATGTTTCATATTTTAACATTGTAAATCGGACCTATAGTTGCTGAGATATCGACATTAGAAAATGGCGGGTTGTTTGGGTGAGACTTAGAAAACATCAAATTTCCTGTTTTTTAACCTTTGCATAGCAATATCTCTGCAACTTTGGGTCGTATCAACAAAGTTCAATAAAGCAAAATATAGAGAATTTTCTCAGCTTTTCAAAAATATTTTTTTCAAAGGTGGGCAAACTTGGGCACTAATTTTTTAAAATGATAAACTGCGACTATTTTCAAAAAAGTTACCTAAAAATGGTTAAAGCTTGAAAACGGTGCACTTTATCAAAAATTCACTGAAGTACTTTTTGATTGCCAATTCGATTTTACATCGAAAAATAAAGTTGAAAAATTTTTGCGACTAATATTTCGATTTTTTGAAAAAAATCTGTATTGATTCAAAAATTATAACTCGGTCAAAGATTTTTTGCCCATTCTGGAAATTTCTGAAAAGTTGGCATTTTATGTCCTCTAAAACATATCAAAAAATAAAAAAAATTAAAAATAGTGTTTTTTTGCAAATCAAGTTTTAGTGACAAAAAGTTAAATTAAAAATCACCAAATTTTTTTTTACCGTGTATAATTTTTTTTCAGTGTAGTTCATATCCATACCTACAACTTTGCCGAAGACACCAAATCGATCAAAAAATTCCTTCAAAAGATACAGATTTTTGAATTTTCGCATATCATTTTTGTATGGACAGCTGCCAAATTTGTATGGAAAATTATATGGACAAACTAATGATGCAAAATGGCTTCTTTGGGCATACCGAAGGCACCAAAAAAGTTTCAGCCGGATTAAAAAATACAAAAATTAAAATTAAAGAAAAAAGACCGATTCCGTAGAGAACTGCGCAAATAAAGAGTCTTTCTAGTGCTTTTTAAAGATCAAAAATTGGTTGAAAATTTTGTATTTTTTTTCAAATTTTTAAATCGATGCTCGGTTTTCCTTATGAATGGTTTAAATTAGGTCAAACTTAACTTACTTTTTCAAAATCATATCGACATATTTTGTATGCTCAAAACGTTCCCTGTTTTGAAAGATTATGGATGAATAAGTATAGTTTTATTTTTCGGATTTTTTCCATAATTTTTAAAATTTTGGTTTGCAAATAAAGTGAGTGATTTTACCCGAACTGTTTTATTAATTTTCTTTGAAAACTATTCAAAATATCAGCACAAAATAGATGCACATTAGGCATGAAAACCCCTCTTTTAAAACGCGCCATTGCATTTGTGTTCCTGATATTACGCACGATCAGGCACAAAATGGTGCTGTCAGGTGAAATTAAACTTTACTGGAGGGACTTGGTTGTCGTTTCTGGTTTCGGCATGGTATGGAACGGATTATCTTGTAGTGTAGCGGTTGTACTTGACATTATTTCTTTCAATTTACAATGTTCTTTTTATAACCTTATCTTTAGTTAGTTCAATTTTTTGCTTCTGAACTGTAGCTAATGAATCATTTTTGCGGCTAAATTCCTCAAGATTAGGGCCAAACCAAAACTCATCTTCACCTGGTTCACCTGGCATCAGAACATCAGACGAAACCACAAATGAAGCTCCAGGAGCAGAAGCCCCCTCATTAATTTTGTCCGCTCATCGTTAAGAGGATTTTCCGCACAATATGCTGCTGCCAGCGTTGGTGCTGCCATCTTTCGTCGGTTCATTTCCCACGGGAGGGTGGTCCTCTGATATGATTCCAGACCAGATGACCGCCGGAACGATAGCAAAACATCTTCTGGTTTGCGTGACTAGTGATACGATGAGGAGCACTCGGAATCACTGACGTGGCAAATGTTCATCTTTGAAGAACGAATTTCTTGTGTGTTTTGCCTTATCCATCAACCAGAAAAGATGTGTCAAAGCCTATTAGCTGTGATCTTCATTTGGTTTTGAGAAGTTGGTACAGATTTGAGGAGAAGTAAGACTTCTTTTCAAAAAATTCGAACAAACTAGAAAAATTCCAGTAAAACAAAGGCATTTTTTTTCTTCTGGTGCAATTCCGATTCGGCGCCAATTTGCACCGCCACATATCTCTGCGTAGCAATCGGATCGAATTTCCCCTTCCAGCTCGGACATCCCCAGAGGTGTGGCCACACCACATTCACCATGGTCGGTTGGTTACCTGATTGTGGTTGATGTTATCTGCTGCTACCAGGAAATCAATACTTACCGCTAGAGAGGCTTCCGATTCGATGGCCCTTCCGGTTCTGGAAGTTGAGGTTTCGAAACTGATTTCACAGAAATTGTGAATTCATTTTCAAAGTGTGAAAAAGTGTGGTGAAAATGGCTGTCCATTATCTAATCGTGGAGATTTCCAATCGATAAAAGGATATGATTTTTTTTTTGACTCCATCTAATCTTCTAAAGTGGTTGAGAAAAGCTTGTTTTGCTTGCTTCACACTTTACAGAAGAAAAAAAAACTCAAATCCTGAAAGTAAGATAGGAGCGACGTCCGTGAAGTGGAAAATTCAATTTTTCCGACATGTGCGCACACTGGTGATTAATCAAATCGGAAAAGTTGAGGGCTTTGGCGGTTCTTCTTCCTGCTTCACGGTTGATGGGTTTATTTTTGTGGTTCGTTAGGTGAAAATTAGATATACTCTTTGGGGGGTGCCACCTCCACCAACACTCAGGCAGAACAGATGAAGCAAAGTCGAACCGATGACAGTGATTGACGGAATAAGATTTGAGAGAAATATTTTTCAATGTTTTTTATTTATTTTAGATTAATTTAAGTAAACTGATGGACTGTAGAACAAAAAAATTTTTTTTTCATAGAATGGAACATATTTTTTTTACAAGATAAAGTTCCGTGAATTCTGATTCACGAAATTATTGATTCACGATCATTGTGATACTTTTCATTATTTCAAGAATAACATTCATAAAATCGTGAACTAAAATTCATGAGCTCATGAATTTTCTTCAAAGTGTTAATTTTTACTTATTTTTTTATTCATAAAAACGTAACTTATGCTTTTTATCATTGAAAAAAATCATATACTCATGGAAATATGCACAATATTTCGATTGTGCATGACGAAAACCGAGCCACGTGGCCTAGTGGTAACGCTTCCGCCTCGTAAGCGGTAGATCGGGGTTCAAATCCCGGCTCGGACCAACACAACTGGTGATCTTTTCCCTTCTGGATTCGATTGCTTAGTAAAGGGAAGGTAGTGTATCGTCACAAACTGGACCTTATCACGACACCTTAGGGAGGCGACCTATGGAATGTTAACATTAACCTAAACATGTTAACATTAGTTGAGTGAAAAACTGCCACTGAATCCGCTTTGTAAATGCCGGCCCCGATACTCTTCACGGGTGTTCCCCTCAGGAACTGGGAAAAATTTACTTTACTTTATGACGAAAACCAACGTTTTCCAGATGATTTCGTGTATTTTTCATGCTGGCATAAAACAAATCATGAACTAAGAAATGATGCGTAAATATTTTTTTTCTCTCTCATAAATTACCTGAAATTTGCAAATTACAGGACCCAGACGTTCTCATACGAACCTGTACTCAAAAAAAAAACCCTTAATAAAAATTGAAACCTCCCTCTTGGGACCGATGTCGCTCTCGGAAAAGAGCATCCAACCGTTTTGAATTTTTCATGATTTGCTGTTTTTGGCCTCCCGAAATCGTTAACAATTTTCCACACAACACAAACGAAAATAATGCATGCACTCACACACCCTCACTTTGCATGTCCCACCTTTGTACAGGAGGAGAAGGTCCTGCCTTATCCCTAAATTCTTCGTTTTTATTGCCTTTCATGTGGAAAGTACTTTTCGCGCTCTCGTGCCTCTTTTTCGCACTCACATTTTCTGTGAGGGTGAATGGGGAGGGGGGGTAAAGGATAAAGTATCATTTTTCATACATGTTTGATGTGTTTGTCGATCGTTAAGCAGAAAATAAGATTTTCCTTGGCTGGTTTAGAACTTTTTCTTGTTTATCATTCTTTGTTGGAAAAAGTAGTTTAATCATTTGAAGTTCAACAAAATTGATTATTTTTTATTTTTTCTTAGGTTGGATGCCGAAATTTTTAATTTGTCTAGCGTGCAGTATTACTATCTGCTTGTATTTTACTTAAATGATTCACAATAAAACAAGTGCTAATATGTAAGGATACATATATAAAAATGTAAATATACCTTTGTTTTCATGTAATTCTCCAAATAACATTTGTATGAATAAATGAAAAAAAAAATGGGATTGCACTTAAAGCATTTAATTGCAGTTCACTGATGTATTTTGCTTATTTTTATAAGTATTATAACAATTGTGTAATTTTACTTCAAAAAGTGTGTAAAATTACATCACCCTTCTAAAATTTACATATTTTTTTAAGTTTACCAGTGACCACAAATAAATTTGGGACAAAAAATTTGGGTAATTACTGTTCTGAAGAGCCAAGTAAATTTCCCTGATTTTACCACATTTCAAAACAAATTCCGCACTGCTAGGAGTTTCAAACGAAACAGCCCTTCTCGGAAGGCCCCAATTTTCACCCGACACCTCGGCATCCCGCGCAAAGTAGAAACACTCACAGATTGAATTGGATGCCCACACCTCTGACGACCGTGCGGCCCTTAAAAGGTGTGATTGACTCTTACCCCGACCCCGTGTCAATCCCATCAAAGGGGTCGAGAGTTAAACAAATATTGCGGTGTAAAGCTGGTCCACGTGTCCGCTGCCAATCTCGGGTTTTGAAGTGAGTTGAGTAGAACGGCAGTGATGCCAAATTATTTAAAAAATGTTTTTGTTTTTAAATTGTCATCACAAATTTCCTTTTATGTATACACTACAAAGTTTGCGGGAAATTAAAAAAAAACTGGCATCACTGCCTCATTTCCTCACAATCTCTGCCAGCACTGCTGCTGATAACACCCAATCTCCATTATACTAGATGGAAGCAGGTGCCAGGCTTCTGCAGAGCACGTGTGTGTAATACGATTTTAAAGGAAAGGCCCATTCCGCAATCAGACTCACCCCCCACCTTTTTCAATCCTTTGTCGCAAGAGGGGTGAGGGTTAAAAAAAACAATGTCGCCAATGAAATTTACATGAGATTTTCCGCACATGTGCGTGCGTGTTGGTGTCAGGGGCTGTCTGTATCGGTGAAATTGTACAGCAGGACGAAGGACATGCGTTGTTTCCCCATTGTTCTCGTCCTGGAGGATTAAATAACTATTTTTACACAGTTCACTGGTAAATTATTAATCGGAATGGATGTGCGTACATGGTCGGGGGATTTTTTTCTCGTTGGTTAACGGTTTCATGAACCATGAACATTGTGGTATGTAAAACAACAAAGTAGAATGTGTGTGCCTTTTCCGGATCGGAAGACACTGTTATTATGTTTCGCGTGTGCTGCATTGTGTTTTACTGTGACTAAACACTTTTTTTCCTTTAAAAAATGTAGCGCGCATTTTTTAATTGAGGAAAAATCACGTTTATGTCATAAATATGAATCTTAATTGCAACTCATGTAATTTAACATCAAGTCCTCTAAATATCTTTCGACATAATATGTTTTTAAGGTCAAAATTACCTATGTAAGGGATCAATGGGGCCATTTTATGACATGTTGTGCATCATAAAGTACCACTATGGACGTCCATAATTTTCGTCTCAATTTTCATTGTACCATGTACCATTACTCCTGCAGAAGTATTTTTTTCCAATGAACGCTATATAAAGAAAATTAATTTTTAGTCCGGGAAATGCAAATTACATTTCGGACCTGTCTGGATTCCAGAGCTTGGTTCGATTTTCAATCCGAGTTGGAAATAATGTTTTAACCTTTCCAGATTCTCGGAAGATTTGCAATTTTCAATCCAAGAAATTAAAATTGAATTACGGACCTGTCCGGATCGCTCAAAAGTACACGCGGCTGATCAGCCCCGAACTGCGCGCCGCACTTTCGGCAAATGCGCGCTCTCAAATGCCGTACTGCGCGTTTTGTTTTTGCTTTTCTTCTTCTTCGAGTTGCTTTTAATTGTTGCTAGGTATGTTTTTTGTTGCGCTAAAAGTGCTGAAAATCGCTGGCAACAATGTTTACGGCACATTCTGGAATGCCGCGCGGCATGTACCTTCGAGAGAAATGGACAATATTTAAACATTCAATTGGGTACTAAAGTTCAGCTTAAATTTTTGATACTATTGTTCACAACGACAAAAATTATTTTCCTGGGTACAATGACCCTTTGTATGACCGCAGAGGATTTAAAATTGATTTTTTGACAGAAAAGGTTCTGCTTGACAGCTCGTTCCAAGGGATCATAGTTGATCAATTGAGAAAATGTTGTCTTGTCAATTAATTTGTTTGCATTAAAATGAAAAAAAAAGTGATAAGAAATGGTTTTTAATCGTGTTTTTCACCGTTGGACATAAAAATTTACATAGGGATTTAGGACCCTATTCGGTAAATAAAAGTCGCTTTTTGGACTTGTCCGAATTCACAGGATCGCTTCGATTTTAAATCCGGTAAAAGAAAATCGCTCTTTGGACCTTTCCGGATTCCCATGAGTAGGTACTTCGACTTTCAATTCGGACTCAGGACTCAGCATTTTTGGGGGTGCTTCAATTTTCAATCCTGATTTCCGCAGATTCCAAACCTGTTCGGATTCCCGGGAGTGATTCAAGTTTCAAATCCGGGAAATGAAAATCTAATTTTGGACCTGTCCAGATTGCGGCGGTGCTTCGATTTTAAATCCGGAAAATGATGTTCCACGTCGAACCTGACCGGATTCCTAAGAAAGCCTGAATTTTGAATTTTCAAACTGGTAAAATCGAATTTTAAATTATATTGAATTCTCAAGGGCGGGGAATGAAAATCGCCTGTACTGATCCCAGGAGTGATTCGATTATAAATACATTCCGAGAAACAAAAATTGCATTCCGAATCTATCCGGATTCAGAAGTGCTTTTATTTTCAATTTTCTACCCATGGGTGGTTCGATTTTAAAATCATTTAAATAAAATGTTAATTCTGGACCTGTCTGGATTCCCCAGACTGGTCCAATTTTGAATCCGGGTAATGTAAACCGCATTTTGGACCTGTCTAAATTTCCGGGAGGGGTTTGATTTTCGATTTTCAATCCGGGAAATGATGTTCCACGTCGAACCTCCCAAAAAAGCCTAAATTTTATTTTTTTCAACTGGTAAAATCGAATTTTAAATTATTGAATTCTCAAGGGCGGGAAATGAAAAACGCCTGTACTGATCCCAGGATTGTGGCTAATCGCATTTCGGTCCCATCCGGGTTCCCGGGAGTGATTCGATTATAAATACATTCCGGGAAACAAAAATTGCATTCTGAATCTGTCCGGATTCAGAAGTGCTTTTATTTTCAATTTTCGATCCGGGAAATGAAAATTGCATTTCAGACCGGTCCGGATACCCATGGGTGATTCGATTTTAAAATCTGGTAAATAATATGTTCATTCTGGCCCAATTTTCAATCCGGGAAATGCAAATCGCATTTTGGACTTGTATAGATTTCCGAGAGTGATCCGATTTTCAATTTTCAATCCGGGAATTAAAAATCTCATTCCGGACATGTTCGGATTCCTGGGAGTGGTTCGAATTTTGATCAAAGAATTCCCGGGAATGTTTCGATTTTCAATCCGGGAAATGTATATCACATTTCAGACCTGTCTGAATTCCCGGCATTGGTTAGATTTTCAATCCGTTGTAGTTGTAAAACTTATAAATAAATAAAATGTTAATTCTGTAAGTTTTTTGAAAACTTTTTCTTACTCTTGCCTTCTATTTAATATTTATAAGTAATAACACATTCGATTGAATTACGATGTAACACACAGCTGAAAGGAACTCCAAAACTCTGTTATGTACCTAAATGAACTCATTGTAACTTGATTATTCACAAATAAACCGAATTGAATTGAATTGAATAAAATGTTAACCCCATAACCCCCATTTCAAAAAGGCAGCAAGCAAGGGCGTCTATAAAAAGTGTCCCTACACCCGCTACAAATTTCCAGCGCTTGGGGAGGAAAAGGGACACAATTTCAACCTATGCGCCGGTATTTGTAGCATTAAAATTCGTGCAAAAAAAACTTATGCGCGTGGGTGTACAGATTACGGAGTAAAAGATGATCGAATTGTTCACCTGCGGGTATGGGGATCATACATACATATATACATACATACATAACCCCCATTTCAAAAAGGCAGCAAACTGTTATTTCGAATTTATCACCCAAAAAATCGATACTGTTTCGCCCTTTTCCGATGAAAACTGAACTTTCCGCGTGAAATTGACTGCCCCTCGGCAATGTTTGCTCGTCAGCGTTCTGGCAATTTCGGAACTCAAACTGCATTTTGATGTCGCGAAGAAGGGCAGCACCGCTCGAATGACTAATCGATGGGGATTGATTCGAAATTGAGCGCGAAAGAGTTCGCGAGCGGCGTGATATCACATTAGATATTAATAAAGATTGATGACGATGATGATGGAGGAGGGGAGCGTTTTTTTTTCTCAAGAAAGCTGAGAAAGAAAGGAGTTTGTTTTCATTAGCTGCGATATGGGGGTAAGGGGCGAACTTTTCAACAAGCTTTCGTAGTGGAGTGAAAAATGGAAAATGATAAAAAATTAAGCATCCGATGTTTTCGCCGAGGCTAGTTTGCTGCTGCTGCTGCTGCGAGAGAATGTTGTGAAAAGTGGCGGAAAAATTGCAATTATGTACATATTTATGAGTTGAGGAGAAAGAGGTGGAGTGATGTGGAATGTTTAAAGTTTTTCAGCGAAATAGATTGGGAATTTTTGCGCTGTCGTGGCCGTTGTTTGGAGCAAGTTTTATTAAAATTGTTTGTATTTGTTGCGCTGGCGATAGTTGAAGAAACTTCTGAATAAAAACACGTCCGGCTCGAAATTGGGCTATTTTCCTTCCCTATTGATAACAGATCACTTGTAAATTTTATGTTGTTTGTTCTTTTTCTTTCAGGATATTTTGATTATGATTTTAGTAAGTAAATGTGTGTAGGTTATCTAAGTAGTCAAAAACTGAGGGCCATGAAACTTTCAAGTCTTAGTGATAGAATATTCATTTAGATTTACATGTGAAAGATTAATCGTTAGTTGTATGTAGAAACGTTGTACCTAAAAATAACTTGCTTTTCATTAATTACTTTTCGAAACAACTTTTTTTTTGTCTTGTTTGAAGATAAAAAAAATTCGCCTCAATTAATTGAGAATTCTAGTGATTATAATCAAAGAGTAAAGTAATTTCTCAATGACTTGTTCAAGTGTCAGCACCCTTTTCCCATTTCCTAATTGGACCATTACTGCCGTAACAAAGCAAAGTGACGCAAGCGCCAAATTGATAAAATAGTGTTTTTGAGCAAGCAAAGTGCAATACGGAAAAAAATTAAAAAGTATATCGAACAATGTCGCTTACGCTTACGTGTGCACCCAACTATTACCACTTGTCACCAGCAGCAGTAGGCTGTGGAGGCGGAGACGAACTTTCCAAAGTAGTTACAATTGTCACCTCATAACAGCATTTGTCATAGACAAGTGAACGCATTACTTCACATTTTTTCCCCTAGAGTGTTAAACTTAGTGTTCAGATCAGGTCTGTGGCGCCACCACATCGTTGAGCAAGCCTTCCAGATGTTATAAATATTCATTTATTCAGGTGAGCCACCATTCTTCAGTGATAAAAATCAATACGGACAGAGCAAGTGCTTTGGGTTTTGTACATTTGTTTCAATTATTATTCATGAACCAAATACGATATACATCTATCTGTGTTCGGTTTGTCCCCAGCCCCTCAGGGATTTCAGCAGTTAATTGGACCAGGGTGGATCTGTTTTCGGTCACATTTTGGTTTGGCAAATGAAAGCACGTTTGAAATTGTGTATCGAATTGGATTTCGAACTCGAACAGCTATTCGACAAACTCAAGTGGATGGCAGATTTATTCAAAGATAATTGGATGCAATCTGGGGGAGCTCATTGAAAAAGATCCAATAGAGAAGTCAAAATTAATTTTCCAGTGAACTGAACTGATAAAATTGCGATTGTTTGAATTGAATAAAGCGAAACTAGCAGTGCATGAACTCACTTAATTGCAATTAAATACTGTTGCAAAAATTGTCATCTTCCATAATTGGGTCAACCAAGTGATAAAACCCCAATCTGCACGGGCCGAAATTATGGTCGTTACCAAACCTGAATATTGCGGGAACCACCCACGACGCCCACATAGCAAGCAAAATGACACATTCACTCCCAAATAGATAAAAAAAAATCCTCAACGGAAATCACCCATCAATCCCAATTTGATGAATTTTTAATTAACCTCAATTTTTCAACCCCCCTTCTTCCTTCCACAGACCCGTCCAAGCGGGGCCCGCTCAAGTTTGGTGACAGGTGCGAGAGCACCACTGAGTGTGGCTTCGCCGGATCCGTCTGCGATGCGACCCTGCGCACATGTCAGTGTACTTCCGACCTGCCGGCGACGAACCACATCGACAAGTGCGGGAAAAGTAAGTATACACACTCACGTGCGAACGGTTCAGTTATTTTGCCTCTCGAGGGAGTCATAAAGTAGAGGGAAAACACGGAAAAATCTTCTTTTGGGTTTCAGTTTCAGTTTCAACAAGTCCTGCCCGTAGCATCGTTGCTCAGAAGGCACGTCGTCGGGAGGCTTAAACACTGTTGAATTTAATTGATTAAAATATCACGATCAATTTTCTCCGCAAACTCTTTCAGCACATCTGAATTACTCACATAAACTAGTTCGATGCTGATAAGATTTGTTTTCTTTCCGTCGTAAAATGTTCACCAAAAGTGCTTCATGCTAAAATTAAGTTGTCGGCGCGTGTGTTTTAAGGTTACGTCCTACATGTTTTTTTTAGAGTTAATTTTCATCGGTAGATGTCACTATCTCAACCAATCAGGTAATGTTTACATTTTCCCAACCAATCAGGAATCAGGATTTTTACGACATAGATGTCTCTGCAATCGGGTCACTCAATTTTGACAAGTATTTCAAGGCACTCACCAACCGTTGACAGATCTCTTTAAGGATGTCTACACCCTTACCAAAAATCATGATTGATCATGAAACAACCATAAAAATGGTTATATGGGTTGAACTGAAAAATTCGTATGAAAAGTGGGATTTGGAACTCAAAAAGTCATGATTTTTGGTAAGGGTGTGGCCAATCCTTGTTTTCATCACTCACCGACCAGTTGCAATCGAGGATAGGAGCACAGATAATCAGACACTGAAGTCGACTTTATTTGATAAATTTTAAATTTATGTTAATGAAAATATTTTTTTGATAAATTTTTAATTTTAAATTTATAAAACGTCGTTTTATCCGTGAAATGACGTTCAAGGCAACGTCAACTCGCATTGACGTCTCTTTTTGGGTAGAAAGGAAAAAAAACCCGGTGGGGTAATTTAAACCGACAAAAGCGTGGCCACGGCCACACCTCGTCCAGGGTTGTTGGATCGTTCCAGCAAGGAAGGTGCTGGCAAGCGGAGCCTCGTGTGTATCAATATTACCACACAAACACAATCCAAAATTTCCACTTTATATCTATTTCATATCTACTCTACTCCATTCTATAACATATTTACTATTTACTTATTCAAAAATCATATTAATCATTTTTCCACAATAATTATTGTATATCTTCAACCATAAAAACCTCTTCTAACCTTACGCCCAAAAATAACATATCCAAACAAAACCTAAAACCCCCTAATACAAAAATCCTCCTCCCCAATTACATCACAAAAACCCCATCCCCATACCCTACCCCACTTACCAAAAACAATACACAAACACACAACATCCCCAACCATTTACCAAACTAATTAAACAATCCCACCTACTTCATAAAACCACCACACCAAACACTACATCCCTAAATAATAAAAAATTCAACCACTCACCTCAATTTAGCACCTCTTATGTCTTCTATAATTCTTCATCCAACACCATATATATTAATTACTGCACTTATTTATTCTATGCACCCAACCATCCATATTTTATATATAAATCCAATAAAAAAAACATCTAATAAACATTAATCCACAAAACAAACATCTAATCCATACTCACTAACATCCAACATTCAAACTAAAAATATATCATTACTACAATTTTTATATTTGCACATTCCCTTATTTACTTACTTATCAATCATAATCCGCCCAAACTCATTCTTTTTATATACTTGATCTCTCTCTTAGATGTTTCCACTAACACCCACAAAAAATATTGAATCTTATTTATTTTTTTTGGAAAAAAAAAATCCAGTAGCTGCTCAGAATGATTCTTTTCATTAAAATAAACCAAAAATGCCGCCAACAACAATATATTTCTAGCATCAGGTCTCAGGCAAATCTTCCCAGCAGGTGTCTTATTTAAATCCTCTGAAATGTCTTCCGCAAATGGAGTACCCGCAGTCGAGCAGTTTTTGACAGTTCGCTCGATAAGAAATACATTGTAGAAAAAAGCAAAAACTGCTCGAATGGAAATGCTCCATTGTAATTTGGCCAATGAACTTACAGATCATCATAATTTTAATTTAAATCTACAATTTGAGGCGGTTAAACAAATATGTGAGCTCAACCATGTTGTTGAGAATCCTTAAGAGCGAGTTCACGAACAGGGCATAGCCCATTGTTTGGGACGTCGTGGAGCTCACCATATAGTTTCGAGGAAGCATGGTACATTTTACCACATTTACGTTTACAAGAATGCATGTTTTTGAGTCAAACAAACCAACTTCTATGGTACCCCGTGGTTTAAATGTGTTGGTAAATTTTCGACCTGAAAGCCTTCTATGAACAGCTGTTTTTAGACATAAAAGTTCAAATTTAGAAACTAATTTTGTTGTTTTGTGTCTATTCTAACTGAAACCAATAAAAAATATCCAAATATTGTGCAAAAACATTGCTAAAATCACTTCCTAATTCACCCATGTGTCCCGATTTGCACCGGATAATGGTACACATTTAATTTAATTTTAACTAACAAAACAAAAATTATAGAAAAAAATATTTTCGTCCTTTCGATTTTGCGCCCTTTTCGTCATGTTACTCCCCATAATTTTGACACTAGACACCAAAACTTTGGTACTTTTTAGGCTTCAGTGACATTGTATGCAGATGACAGCCGTAGCATCCCCGTGGTTTGAACTCTCAAAACCAGCAAAGTTGTCGTACAGATAAGAAAAATCCGGCATCAAAAAATTACGTAAATATCACTTGAGTTGCCAAAACATGACACAGGGTTGCCAGATTAACGTTTAGACGCATTGGAAAAGTCTTTCGATGATAAATACAACAAAGGGTCGGGTTATGGATCCGGATAAAATAACGTTAATATCGGTTAGGTCATAGGGTTGCCAGATCTTCAAACTTTTAAAATCGTTTGGAATGTCTTTCGTTATCCAAATATAAGTGAGATCCGGTTTAAAAAGTACATCAATATATCATAACTAACACAGAAAAAAAAATCAATTCCGGAATTCGTGAATTGTGTTCATGATTTTAAGAACCACGAAAGAATTTATTCATGAGTACGGTAAATTTACACTTCAAACGTGAATAAATTACTTCTTGGTTCTCAAATTCATGAACATAATTCACTATTTCTGGAATTGAATTTTTTTCCGTGTAAGATAAGTTTTTTTTTCAAAAAATTTCACCCATAAAAAGTAGATCCAATACTGAAATATTGAATCTGTGCCTTCAAAGTTTCAGCCAACAAGGTTCGTCAGTAAGGAAGGTATTTTGCTGATGTAAGCCACTCAATGTGATGAAATATTTTAATGAACGAATGAATACAATATCGTGGTAATTCACACATCAGAGATTCATTTTCTTGCAATCAGGCACTATTCTACCATGTGACTCTCGGTTTTCTATTCTGGGTGCACGAAAAAAAAATATAAAGGCTTTTGCAAAGTTGAAGCTCAATCGCACTCCAACCAAATATGTGAATCTCAAGCCGGTGTTATGTGAACTCGAACGCCGGAATTCAAGAGCAGCTCGGCTCTCCAATAAAGTTTCCCGTTCAAGAGGATGTCCGGCTTCTGCTGGACTGGTGCTTTTGTCGAATCGACAAATGAAAAGCTGAGAAATATGTTTGCACGATTTGTGCCCGGGCGTCCCGGTCGGCGTCAGCAGGACTGTAAATTTATCTTTATAATTAAATTCTGCCAGAAACGTTATTACGATTTCAACAGTTTGCGCCTTGTTTGGGTTCGTCGCTGGAAGGGCTGTTGATTTTGGGGTGGGAGGACTTAAATCAACACATTTTCCTTTGTGAGGGGAGAAATCTTTGACTTTGCATAAGCTGATATCAATTTTTGGTTTGAAGAAGCTGTCAAAATATTCATTTTTTTAGAACTTGAACTTTTTGACGAATCATTAAAATTTATCACCAAAATAATTTCACGTTCCGGAACAGTCCTTGTTACTTCAGCCATCTTAGCATAAAATTACAATCTCATTACTCACCAGCTTGCATTACGTCGCGTTGCTAAAAGCACCGATTAATCAACCCGATTCGGACTGCCACGACGGCGCTGAAGACGATCATCGCCTTCATAATCGCGCTCGATTTCACTCCTTCAAAGGACACCCTTGCTCTTGGGCTGATGGTGTTCCGGAAAATTGCTTAACCCGAGGCAGCTCAGTGAATCGTTCTGCGGTAGATTTTTGAAAGGGCGTATGTGAATTTGCTCGAATTAATTTTTCAAGAATCCCCTGAAGCTATACCATTCATTGGAATCTTGGAAATTTTCACCCTTTTCAAAAACCACCACTCGCTGAACCTATGTTCTGTCTTGCTCCGAGGGCACAGCCATCTAGTAACACGAGTAGATCTCCGCAATGCAGACAGCTGGTGCTCGGGCTGCTAAAATGCACTTCCTGAAAGCACAACACAGTGCGGTTCAGCGCCGCAACCAGCAATCGTCTGGGCCACCACACATCGTGAAGTTTGTGCAAATACGGTTCACACGTGATGGTTGGTGGGCTCCCCGTGACGGAATAACGCTTAAGCGTCCAAAGTTTGAGCTTGAGGAATTTCCTACACCCAAATCTATCATTACTGCAAATCGATGTAATATAAAGGTTATGTATGACATTGAATTGCAACCACCCGTGAAGCCCAGTCGTCCAAACGTTTGCTTCACAGAATCACTACGTGGCACGGCGGTAAGGCATTAGACTCTCATTCAATGTGCTTTGGTTCGAATCTCGGTGTACGTGCTGTTACTTTTTTCTGAATGAATACTTTTTCAAGGGCTAATAGTACATCGCTTTCAAATTTGGTAGGATATTTCGAAGAATTTCGCCAAAAAATATTCTTAAAAATGTAATTTATCGAACTGTGCCCTTAGCTTCGCCGCATGATGCATGCCACAATATCTGCAGCAAGCTCGCAGTGATCTTCGTTTTCAGTCCCCTCGCAGTGGTCCGCAATGCGCTGCATAGTTTCACGATACTCACTGGATGCATCGTCAGCGGAGCGCAAAAATCCCTCCTTGTCGAAGCGCTGCCCGTCGGAATAGTGAATCTTCTGCAACATGCAGCTATAGTAACACTTGGTAATCCGCGTTTCCGGAGTCATTAACGACTGCAGCATTTCGACGTCCTCCTCGGACGCACCCTCCTGGTCGCGACAGGCTGCTTCGTCCCGTGTAATCTGTTTAAAGCATTGTGTGAATTTCCTGACTTGAATCAAAATTCCTAGTATGAATACCTTAACTTGAGCTAGGGTTACAGCTGGTAGTAGAAATATTACTAAACTGAACTTCATTTTTGCGACTGCTTGGCTGATACTGAAATAACAAATTCCGCTGCAAAATATTTATAGCTTGTGTCGGTCATCGTTCTGAACAAATAATAATTTGCACTATCAAAATGATCTTTTACAGTAAAGCAAATACAAGATTCTGACAAACTGATCAATATTGCGTTGGACGTGGCAATGTATCATACAAACTCACAATCTCTGATTAATCTTTATTACAACTTAATAATGGTTCCGAGCTTGCTCGTTCACAGCAAATGTCGATTTTTTACAAAGTTGTTTTGCTTATTCAGAAATTTGCAGCAATCATTGGTTTGGATGCACAAAGCCAGTTTACCAATGTTTAATTTTCTCCACAGCATGAGAAAATATATCTTATTTGCAAAAATCGTTCTCACTCTGCTTAACGGAACCTTACAAATTTTAGCATTTCTGACAAGATTAAGACAATTCTGTTCAATCAAACTGAATATAGCAAAAACCAATAATTCAAAAGTGTGTTGGGCGCGTTTTTAAATAACGTAACGCAAAATTTGGGGGCATCTCTCGCCTTCGTGCCACGTTTCCCATACAAATTGAGATTTACTTGTTTAAAGCGTAACGAAGTCACCCCTCTAACCAAGTTTCCTGCCTTTCTGAAAAGGGATCATCCATAAACCACGAAAACACTTGGTTGAAATCTCAGACCCCACCCCACTCGTGGACTATTTTCATGGAAAATATTATTTTTTTGTGTGGAGCGTGGACAATCGTTAAACACCGCCCCCCCCCCCCCCCCACGTCCTTAACAGCTATCACCAGTTGACTATACTAATCATTTTTTTCGGTAACTTCATAGCCGGCCTACGAATATGGTATTGATTGAGCTCATGTGGCTATCCATTGGCAGCCATCTTTACCGCGCATCAGCAACGAAGAATGGGATTTGGAAGATGGGAAGTTGCTTCACTTTTTAAGGGGATAAGGGAAATTCTCCACCGTATCCCTACGTAATTTTTGCTTGAAGTTGGACGGTTTTTGGGTAGGTGTAAGGTCTAGGATACACTCTAAGCAAGCGAACTAAACATTGCTCGGTCATTGTGCAAAAAAAAACTAATAAATAAAAGCTCAACGGACACGTAAGGGACAACGATTTCGTTGCATATCTGTGGTACATAGTACGTTAAGGTTGCATCACGTCTTGATTGAGTATACACTTCAGAAAAATTTTCACTTTAACACAAGTTCAGCATTTCGAGTGCTGCCTTTTTTAAAAAATTCTTTGTCCAAATTTTAAAAGTGATTTCATTTTGTCTGTGTTGATTTCTCTTTGTTTAACAAACCATCCAACAAAGTATGATTACAACACTGTTGCTGCCAGTATTTGTAATAATTTCCATTCATCCTTTGTTAAATAACGAATTCCTGAAACCGATTTGGCAAATAATATCATCAAATTACACACAATTGATTCCCCCATCCATTTGTCGTAATTCCCTCCATACATCAGCAAAATTATACAACATTCTTACCTACCGAACCATCACAACAATTCACGGCGAGCCCAGTGTTGCCATCGTGACTGTGACCTGGAACGTTCTCGTATGACTAATGGCAGAACCATTCGCGAATGCACCACCACTACTTATATATCCGCGCTCACTGCCCAATAGCGATAACATCATTAAAGTGATAAATGAACCGTAATAACGGATTAATGGGACGGCCACTCGAGGGGCACGGGGCTGGTGGGACAGCGGTGAACCAACATGGTCCAGCATCCCGACATGATTGTAATCGTCACGTCGAAACGTGCGGTGCAGGCACAGAGAAACAAACTCAAACTCGAATAAACGAAAATAAACGTGTAAAATGACACATAACGATGGTGGCGCCATCAATGTTGATTGCGGCTCTTTGTGGTGCTACAGCTTGTTGGAGTTTGTTTTAAATTAAATTTGAAGTGATTTGCACTGAAATTAAAACTATGTTCACGTCTCATTGTCTATGGTGTAGGGGTGGGATGGTCATTTTAAGGATAACGAAGCTAGGGAAAAAAATGTTATTGAAAATCCTAGAAATTTATTTAAAAAAATTCGGTGTTATGTTTCGAAAAAATAAATAAAAATATTATATAAATAACCCTACAACTCAGCTTGAGGATTTGTGAGAGATATTGGGGACAGATAAAAATAGTATCATGTGTTGTGCAGACGGGCTCCATATTCCTCTTGTTGTCAACAGTGATGGAACAAATCTGTGGGTTGTATTGTTTGTTTTCATATGTTTCTCACCCTAAAGCTCATGTAACCAGCAGTGAGGATTGTAAAAAATAAACATGATTGCACGGAAAAAAATCTTCTGTGAATAATACTATTTCAAAATTTGGAAAGTGTTTTCAAATTGTTTGCGGTTAAACAGCGGTCGACCCCTCGGTGCGCGGCCGGTCTATCTAAGTGAGCGTCTTTGGCGACGTTTTCGTGCTGTTTTGCCGTTGAGGAGGAAGAAGAAGAAGAGAAACAATAAACGTCAGTCAGAAGGAGTCTTTTCAAGAGCGAACAACGTGTTTTTATTTTCCTCTTGCGCTCGTGCGCGAATCCACCGGAAAGATTCCCTGCGGTGTGGCCTCCCGGTTCGGACGCCGGAACAGGTTCTGCAACATCGTAATACAGTCCGCTACATTTGGTCCTTCGCGCGTCGGATATGGAACCAGAACAGAAGGCCCTCACCTCGGAGCGTGACGTCATTCTCGCGCAGGTGAAGGAGGAACTGTCCACCGCGAAAACAATCAAGGCCCGCAATCCGTCCCTCGGCGAAGTGGCGGAACGGCGGGACAAACTCACCGAACTTGCTCGGTGTTTCGAAGCCGTTCAAACCGCGATTGAGGAGGCTACACCCAACCTGGAGGAGGAGTTCAACAACCGACTTCAGTTCGAAGAAGCGTACTATCGAGCAAAGGATTTGTACGCTGAGTGTCTGGAGGACAACAAGTCCGGCGCCGGTGGGAGTAACCGGCAGAAGTACAATGATCTGTGGGACGCCGTCAGGATCATTCAGGAAACACAGCAGCAGATTCTCCAAATGCAGTGCCAGAACCGGCCGCCGCTGGCGCCACCGGCGGGGAGTCAGGTGTCGAATTCGGAACCCCAAAGCGTCGCGGAGGCGCTGAAGGTGTTTGCCAAGCCTGCCGAAGAGAAGTTGCATGCGTGCCGCACGGCCGGCTGCCAGCAACGACACCACACAATGCTATGCTTGCAGCAGCAGCAGATTCAGGAACCGGAAGAGACGGATCGCGACCGACCTGCAACACAACCGGAGAGAACGGAGGTCTCGTCGGTCTCCGCGAACGCAACACAATCGAGGACTATCAAACACAATCCCTCATCGGTGGCACTACCACCTAACGAGATCGTCTGCCAGGAAGAAGAGGACGAAGAATCGCAACAGGTGCGAGGTCTCGTCAACAACAACAGCGGATCACAAGTATCCCACATCACGGAGGAATCGGTCAAGCGCTTTGGGATGCAGTGCACGAATGCCTCCGAGGCCAACGGAGATATCGTCGGGACCACGCCCGGCGCAGACACGCGGGTGATGCCTTCGCGTTTCAACGGTGAAACCAAGCTCACCACGCAAGCCTACGTTTTGGGAGGCCTGATGGCGGCCTTGCCGAGTCAGCGCTTCAGCGTAGCAGATGGACAGGTCAAGAATCTACAAAGAATCCTCGTGGCACAGCGTTTCATCTTCGGATGGATGGTGGCGAGGAAAATCTGGAAGCCGTGTCGGACACGCACTCCCAAAATGGTTCTCAACGTCGCCCAGGAACTCGACATCAATCGCTCCTTGCGGTTGTCCTGGGAGGACCAGGAGATTCTCGGTAGAAAGCGCCTGCGGGCCACCAAAGGCGGGTTCCAACGTGAATCCAACTTCACAGAGGAAATCATCGCGATCAAACTCCGGGTCGTTCACGACGGCTGCTACGCCACGACGACCGGGATCTCGCGAAACAATCTGGATCGACCAAACACGAAGGTATGCAAGAAAATCCGAACGTTCAACTGTGTTCGTCCGGCGAACAAGTACAAGTACACGAAAGGAAAGCAGGTTCGCGAGAAGCGCTTGTCGCTGATTGAAGTGTGCCGACAGCGATCTCGAGTCATACGGTCCCTCTACAACCTGCGACCGGAGAAGTGTTCCGGTTCAAGCACCCTAGGGATGCAGTTCGCGAGGCTGGCCAGATCAAGCCGGACTGGTTCGGAACGTGACGATGCGACGAGGAAAGCACGAGTACCATCGCTCGGTGCAGGAGATCAGAAGAAGGTTGAGACGCTGTCTCAAGGCGGGGAGAATGTTTGCGGTTAAACAGCGGTCGACCCCTCGGTGCGCGGCCGGTCTATCTAAGTGAGCGTCTTTGGCGACGTTTTCGTGCTGTTTTGCCGTTGAGGAGGAAGAAGAAGAAGAGAAACAATAAACGTCAGTCAGAAGGAGTCTTTTCAAGAGCGAACAACGTGTTTTTATTTTCCTCTTGCGCTCGTGCGCGAATCCACCGGAAAGATTCCCTGCGGTGTGGCCTCCCGGTTCGGACGCCGGAACAGGTTCTGCCACATCGTAATACAGTCCGCTACACAAATATATTTTTAAAATGTTAAATTTGATGAAATTTTCCTCAACTTTTTCCTCCGTCCAAGGAAAGGGATCAAAATACAGGACATATCAGCTGACGCGCAGCAGCGGCAATCGTTCCGGAATCGCGTTCGGGAAATGTCGCTGTCGAACCGGATTGTAGTATCGGATTGTAACGTAACATGTCTTGGGGGAATGCGATACATCCGATAACAACACATTTGTTCCCGCAAGGGGAGAAGCGCGCAATTGATATGCTTCCATTTGTATCGAGGGTCCCTCTGGCGTATATTATTGTGACAGGATGTCACGGTGGCAAATTGATTTGCTGGGCTATTGAAGTGGGAGGAAATATATTGGATGTGATTTGGTTGAGGTGAAAATTCCGAGAATCATTGCTGCTTATTGGATTTTGCAAAATAATGATATTTCATTAATAAATCGAATTTCATTAATAAATCGAACAATGTTTTATTTCAACATGCACATTTTTGTTGTATTTTTTTATTGAAGATGAAACACATTTTCCTTTAAACATAAATAAAATATTTTTTTAAATTTTCAATACAGCAGTTACCAAATACTCAAACTTCTTTCCGTAAAATTTTTCGTAGCTTAAAATTTAGCTTACCACTCCATAATCACAAAAAAAACCTTATGTTTACCTCAAACTTCAAACCGAAGCCCTTTGATTGAGAGTCTAACGCTCTACCACTGCGTCACGAGCCCGAGTAGCGCAATCATACTATTTGCCTTTACACTCTCTTTCTTTACATCTCTGGCTGTGACGCAGTGGAACCAAAGAAAAGTTCAAAAATTATTTGCAGTAGAGCTGTCAACGGATCTCAGTAGCTTTGTCAACACTGAATGGCCGTGGAGTTTGGTTTGGGTGTAGCAAAGAAGTTATTTTGAGTTATCCTAAATTCAATACATGACCCACTGCTCCGCTTTATGTCAGCTCCTTTATCGAATCCGGATCATCCCCCACCCCACCCTTCATCCACGCCATCTGGAAGCAAAACAAATTTATCCACAAACCCCAAATCGGCTTTCGCCGTTCGCATTCAGCGAATTTTGTGATGATTGAAAAGCCGCAGGCAAATGCCAATATTTGCGTTTTATTTTTGTTCCTCATCCTGTTGTTAGGTCACCGTCGAACCCAGGAAGCGAATCGAACCCCGATGGAAATTTATTCATGAGCTCACCTGTCAATTACGCTTACGATTGATAAAATTTAAATAAACTCCCCGTGGTGACAGTTGAGTGGGGAGGTTCTGCGGCAGGTCGCTTGACCTACAATTGGTGGAAGGTCCCGTGGCTTCGCGGGATGGTCACGAGGATTACCACAATCATTAGAGAGTAACCTAATTTGAAGTAGAGAGAGTTTGGTTTGTTTTAATTTGGAATCTTCTGTTTGTTTTTTTTGATAATACAATCCAGTCTCGATTATTCAAAGGCCTCGGAAAAATTTCACTTCGGATAATCAAATCACGAAAAAAAAAACGTTTTTTCACTGTCTTATTTTTGATTGTGGAGCTTATGTATCACCCATAAAAAAATATGAATTTTTAAATCCAAGATGGCGGCCAAAATGGCGGTGATAACATATTGAAAAACGCATTTTTCAATTTGAAAGGCAACCAAATATTCAAATTTGACTAAAATGGAGTCGCAGAACTCGAATTCGATGTTAAAAGTAAGAAAATAAAAAGTATGAATTTTTTTTTTGTTCGTGATTCGATTATCCGATACAAATCTTCGGAAAATCGAACTTCGGATAATCGAATGTAAATTACAAAAACTTTTTTTTTCTTAAAATGCATAATATAATTTCAAAAATTCCAAGCCTGTTGTGGTGAGAATTCAATCACGACACGTGATTCCAGCTTAAAGGGGTCGGGTGGACCGGACACAGTGCTGTGGAATTTCGGTATTAATTACGGATCCGGTGCGAAAATAGAGCCGTCGTCCGGTGGTCGCGGGAATGTTTGTTTTTAGAATCAACTTCCGGGGGGAGCGTGAGTTAATTAATTATGCGATGTCATATTCATATCTCTATTCACTGGGTGGAGGGGCTTGTTTGTGTGAAATGTCATGAATAAACAATGAAAATTGATAGACTTGCGACCATATCGGGTAATTTGCTAATACATGCCTCCAAAATTGTACTGGGCAATTTTGGTTTATTTTTTTTATTAACAATGCACGCTGAACTCATGAAGTATTCAGCTCAGCGCTCAGACCTTTCCATCAGGGACTTCCATTTTTAGACCGCTCTAATTATATTAGCCCTCATCAGTAAGCTCGCCGTCGCCAAACATATCATAAATCACGAGTTCACCATCGGCCGCTATCCTTTATCACGTGTTGAACATGGCAAGTCAACAGACCTCTTTCTCGGATGATGGACACACTCCTGGACTAACGAGAGAGTAAACATCAACCCAGAGTCATTGACATAATCAAGTTATCATCGTTGGACTTTTTTGTGCAATTTAATTGACGTCAACTGGTTTGTTTCGTTTAAAGTCATGATTTAAAGGTAACCCCAAAGCTTAAAATTGATACAACATTCATACTGTAAAGCAATACTCTCCAAGGAATCATCATGGTGGTTAACTTTAGATCAGTAGGCTTGGCCAGCGAAAAAGAGGATGTTAGATTGGATTGATTTGGACATTTCTCGTCTTATTTAGACAATCAAACCTTATTTCTTCAAACGGTCGTTACCGCCTCTTCCAACTAGTCTTGTTCTGCATTCTTCTAATTACTCGACCAGATTCCATTTTCCCATTCCGGACGCTGCTTCAATATCGACCTAACCAGTGTTTACAGGCTGTAACACTTAAATTTTACTGCCAGCCACCTCTGAGATAACCCACACTCTTAATGGCTCCTCTGGTCTCGCTAGGATCGTTCCATTCTAAGGATTAAAAGTATCACTCCGGTTAGAATGAGCTAGAGGGAAAGCACATTGACCTACTTTTACACCGAACAGCGTGATCGTTCTCCTTCCCCCAGAAATTTCAATTCCCAGCTCATTTATAGGCAAAATTTGCCACTTTCCAGACGAGGCTCCACTTCCGGTGGAACATTTAATCCGATACTTTCTTGTCATTGAGTCGACCGCCCGTTGGACAAACTAGATTTTTACATTTGGCATTCCCAGCATGGGGGAGCTCGACGAACCACAAAGTCTCTCAAGTTATTACAAACTAACCGAAGTGGGACAGACGGGAAAGTTTCGGGGCCGGAAGATTCGTATGAGGTCGAACCTAGGCTTTTCTGAAGATGGGGAAATCAACATTTGACATTGTAAAGTACTCGATTTAATGTAGTTTGTCCCTTTTAGCAGAATTGAAACCATGTGGTTTGATACACGGAAAAGCAACGAATTTATGTTGTTAAAATTATGAGACATTTTCCTCAGCTTGAATTAAAAGTTTTTTGTTTTGTAAAATCATAAAAAATGTCAAAGTCAGCCAAACAATCTTAAATTCTAGTGCTTTTGATGAATGACTTCTCCGTCCAAAGATAACACGAACAAACCTCCGTAAAGCCCGCCAGGCTTGAGGTGCACGTGTGATAAGTTTAAATATTTACACAGAACCCCTTCGAGGGGGTTCCTCCCATCCGGTTATCCGACTTTGTAAAGAAAGGACACCGAACCGGGATTGTGGTGAACGTCCCTCGGTTCTTCCGGCGGGACGGAATGAATTTTAATGAGGTGTCCTCCTCACTTATTCCAGTGTGATATGCTAGACAGTTTGTAGTTTTGTGCAGGGATTTAAAGTTTTGCCAAGTTTCATGAATAAATGAAACTTGCTAGTATTTAAAATTGAGGTGAAAAGTCACCGATTGTGATTGGACACTCAATATTATCACCGGGGGGATGGCAACCCTATTCCGACCAAAGCAAACTGACAACAGTCGACATTAGCACGGTTGTCAAATGAGAGCCCACAACAAAAGCACTAGCTGTCAAATGGTAGCCCATAACAAATCTTTGTTTGGGTTTTTGATTTTCAAATTTCCCGCAATTCAAACGATAAATACCTGAAAAAACACGTGAATTGTGTTGCTGATGGCAAATTCTATCATATCCTTGGAGATTCCTTCCCAATATTGGCTGAAAATTCATATCGAAAAAAGTGATTTTTCTGTTTACCTTTTTTTGCTTTTTTTCTTATGGTCGATCAAACAGTTCGCCCGTACACTGTGTATCGGCATTACACATTTTTCAGTTTGGTTTTACACATTTGCATGGGACTTTTGAGTTCAACCAGGATAACACACTTCGTGTAACCATAGTAATATGTATAATACTGATTGTCAGTGTTTGTTTTCTGAACTTCCAAGATGGCGTCTTCTTCGCTACCCCCTGAAAAACACGCAAGCCATTTGTGGCGCTGTCGTCGCAGAGTAGATTTGACAACTCTCCCGCCCTGCTCTCAAGTGTAAACAACAACATTGCAAAGCACGTGGTTGGCCATTTTCTCATTCTCATGTTTCTTTTCGTCGAGAAAATTGATGTGTAGATCAAAAATAGTTTTGAAATGTTGAAAGTAATTATTTTGAGTATCGCTTCAGATAAGGGTTAGTAAATTTCAGAGCATAAAATAAAATTTATTTAAAAAACTTAGCATTATTTGCACACAATAGCGCAGACTTCTTGCAGAGGTATCAGCTTCGTACCGACAAGTTCCATTCAATTAATTAGTTTCAACGTGCCCCAAAAGACCTTTAGTAGCTGTATCTGTATCACTTGTAGACATAGCAAAAACCACAGTCACTTTGTTCAGGTTTCTCATTCGGTCTGAAGTGCGAACGAAATGTGGTTTTCCCCCCAAAAAATCCTTCCAAGTGTATCCAGTTTGAATCGATTTCTCGATAGGACGCTACACTCAAGCAATGTCGTTGAGTCAAAGCGATCCCAGTCCGATAACACCGACGAGGGTATCGAAAGATTTTTTCTCTGTGTGTCAAACCACAAAATGATTGTCGAAGCGATCCGGAGAATGGCCGAGGGCCACCCCGGGACACGATGCTCCTTTGAGGTTAACCTCATCTAGTTGAAAGTTTTTCTTTTCCCATTAGTGTCCGCAACGGTTGATTGCAAATGAACAAATTGATCTGCATTTTGTGGAATCGCTCTGGGCGAAACGAACAAAAGAGCGTTCACAATTGAAAAACGGTCCTGTTTGATTGGACGCCTTCGAGGTAGCTAGAATGTTTCTCAAGATGATGGTTTATGATTTCCTCAATTTCCTGAAAATCTAGTTTATTTTGCATCTGCAATCAAGTTCACCATTTATCTGGCCTACAAATCCCATTTTCTTCGACGGAATCGCCTATAATTCAGGCAACTTTACGACATCCGCAGAGATTAACTTGACATCCGATGCAACAGCACATCTTCCATCTACAATTCTCACAGCACAGACAACAATACGTAAATCATTGAACATTTTAATCAAAAATCCATCGACCAACAGCGCAACCTAGGTGTGGTGTGGTGAATTCAAATTTGTTGTGGTGAATTTCTGTTATTCAAATTGGCTGTTAACTGATTGATTGATTAATTTGAAAAGAAGATTTACTTCCGTTTGTCTGTGCACAGATGTTTGTTTATCGATTCTGACGTTTACTTTTTCCTTCCCCCTTGGCAGTGGCTCAGGTGAACGGCAGCTGCTTCTTCACCGAGCAATGCGAGCAGATGACCGAGCAGACCGAGTGCCGCGACGGCCGCTGCATCTGCCGGTTCGAGATGAACCCCATCTTCAAGCCGGACGGAACTGTCGAGTGCCGAGGTAAGTCGAGCCTTAACTTTCATCTCGATTTTTATTTAATTTTTCAGAGCTAAAAACAATTTTAAAGGGACCCATGGCATACTCTTTGCATCGGTTATCCTAAGATCGGTTCAGCTCCAAACTTTCAAATTTTAACTTTTTCAATTACCCCCTTCTGCGAGATCAAATCCCCCTTGTCGTTCCATACGAGTCTCACGAGTCAAAGTTAAATCAAATAACCTGCTCGTGACGGTATTAATTTCCTGCCCTCCTCAAACCTGTCATCACGCGCTCCAACACCTCAAAATCGAGTTCGCCAAAAGTTTACGTCCCTCACAAGGATTGACTAGCACAGGAGCAAAATTCCCAAACCAATTTGGGGGGAAACGGAGTCATTTATAGCTGGTTTTGAATCACCGCCTTTCTCTGTTTTTCGTAAATGATATCGTTGGATATTCTAGAGTGGTAGTTCAGCCCACATCCTTAAAGAGCTCCCAGCCAGGTTGAACGACTTTTCTGCTCCATTTGGCTTATACGTTTTTTCCACGTCCGGGAAATCAATTGCCATCACTAATTTTGTGCCATGTTTCCGTTCTTTCCCTTTTCCACATGACGATAATCAGGTACCGTGAACCGACCCATCGTGACGGAACGGTATGTCGACCCGACCATGATCGCCGTGCTGGTGGCCATGGCCGTCATGTTCATCATCATCTGCGTCGTCCTGCGGCTGTTCAGCAAGTAAGTGTCACAGATAAATATCATTTTCAGATGTAAATCTACAGACAATGTCGCGCACCTCGCTAAAATTCATCAATCAACAATTCAACAGTCGATTGAAATGAGCAAAAACTCACCACGGCATCTTCAAATTCACCACAGAAAATTGACCGGCGTTTGAAAGTTGTTTTGCATTCGGGAAATACTCCAGTTGAATGGTGAACGGTTCAAGTCTGCTTGTCTGTGGTTCGCCCATGTACGTGTTTCCGTTTCGGGGAAACAAAGTTCCACGACCACCGGAAGAGCCGCCAGCAAGTGGTCACTTTAATTGTTCGTGATTATCCTCTCTGGCAGACGGTGGCATAATGGCGGAAGTCAGTCAAATAGAAACTTCTGATTGACGCTTTGTTTGCCTCGCGCAAATTACGATGTCAATCAAAAGTGACGGTAAAGTATCAGTTCCTGTACCCGGTAATGAATAGTTAATTCTCGTTAAGTTGTATTTTCAAGCAAAATTCTGCCTTACAGATATTGTCCGTTTCAGAATGTGCCGTAGACATTGTTGCCAGCGATTTTCTGCACTTTTAGTGCAATTAAAAACATATCTGGCAACAACGCCAAGCGATTCGAAGAAGAAGATCATTAAAAACATAATGCGCAGTATGAGATTCGGAAGCACGCATTTGCCGAAAGTGCGGCGCGTCGTTCCGAGGCTGGTTTGCCGCGTGTCTTTTTGGCGAATACGTACAATATTTTGCTGATCGAGAAGTGTCAACGACGAGCTTTCTCGATCTTGAAATGTCAAAAACAAAGTCATAGAGACACAGAAGTGATAAAAAATCTGAAATTTTGAAGGGCTGAGAGTCAAAAACATGTGAAAAAGGGAATTTGTTCGTGAAAAGTCGTGTTTACTACAATAATATTAACACTAATCGTTACTCAAACGCCCGTCCGTCCATGCCGCTCTCGTCGAATAACCGCCGGAAGTAGCCATCCGGTCGGTCGGGGTGGCGCTGCAGCAGGTTGGCCGGACTGTCAAACTCCACCAACCGGCCGGCGTCCATCACCAGGATCCGGTCGCTGTCCATGACGGTGTGCAGCCGGTGGGCGATCGTCACGATCGTACAGTTGGGGAACTGCTCCCGGATGGTGCGCTGGATTAGCCGGTCCGTTCTGTAAATCAAGAAATTTGGGTTAATTTCTGAAATTTTGAGATCTCCCAAAGCACGACTCCATCGAAATGAGCAGTTCCAAGTAAATTGATGGAGACGCATGATTAATTTTGAAGAATCAAAACAACTCTTGTCTGTTTGCCATTCGAAACCAGTTTCTAATTCTATTACCAACCCGGCAACTGTTTACGACCTTGTCTCGCCATTATTTGCATTGAGGGGGGCGTGCAATGTACATAGGACACAAGATTTACGAAGATTTTGGCAAAACTTGAGCATCATAAAAGTTGGCACTCCTAGGCCCCGCAAACAGGCCAGCACCGATAAAGCACGAACTCGTAAATCATGCTTACGCCTTCTTCAACCCAAACTTGGGGCGCATACTTACTCCGGGTCTACGCTGGCCGTCGCTTCGTCCATCACCAGGATCCGACTGTTCCGCAGGATGGCCCTCGCGAGACACAGCAGCTGGCGCTGACCGGCACTGAAGTTTGTTCCCCCCTCGGTCATCTTGGTGTCGAGTCCACCGCCGGTCGCCTGAACCGCCTGCCGCAGTTCAACCTGTTATGCAAAACGAGTCGGTTGAGGTGGAGAAAGCACCCAGCAGTTATGCGCGCGTGGGTATTGAATATTTGAAATCGGTAGAAAGCGATAAAACCAATCCCGGGCTTAAATATTTATTTACCTGCTCCAAGGCACGCCAAATCTGGCCGTCCTCCAGCGTCCCGAACGGGTCCAGGTTGTGACGCAAGCTGCCGGAGAAGATCACCGGCTCCTGGGGAATAATCGAGATGGCACCCCGATGGCGACGCAACGGAACGCTCCCGATACGGATCTGGTCGATTTCGATGGCCGCCGTGGCTGGTGCCAAACGAAACAGGGCCTGAATTATCGATGACTTGCCAGCGCCGGTACGGCCCACGATTCCGATTCGTTCCTTTGGGTGAGTTTGGGCGAAAGCAAAAGAAAAACGGAATGAGATTCTTCGATAGTGAAGAAAAGTATGAATTAATCATGGCGAAAGGGATTCGACGAAATGTTTCTTCAAAAGGAAAGTATTGTGATCAATTCAGGCCAGTTTACCTTCTAAAACATTCTTAAATATACTTTCATCACTGACTTAAACTCTTAAAATTCATGAATCCACACTTAAACGATCAAAGTGAATGATCGTTAACTCACCACAGCAAGTTCGAATTCACCACAGCTAAGTTACATGACAGTTACTGAAACAGCGTTAAAAACGCGAACTTTGGAAAAAAATATTTTTCTAAGTCAGTTTTTCTGTGTTTCACCCTGCTAGGACAACCGAAACGCCCTAAACGGCATTAACGTTGTCGTCGATTCATACATCTTTTCAATCTGACCCCACAAATAGAAACAACATTTAACTGCCGAATTCAATCACCGACCTTTTTCTATCACCGCAGTCCCTTATTGAGTTACCATAAATCAACCCACCAATCCGGTAACACCTACCTTGGGTTTAATTTCAAAGCTTAGATCCTTCAACACTGGTTCCGCCCTGGGGGAGTACCTCAGTGACACGTTCCGGAATGCGATACCACCCTGCTGGGGCCAGCTTTCGGGGATATTTTCCGCGGCAGGTTCCGTAACTTCCGGTTCGGGCTCCAGAGTGGAGTACTCCAGGACTCGCTCGACGGAAGTCATTTGATTTTCCAGCTCGGCCGTCTGCCGCAACCCCCAGTTGCACATGCCGATGAGGTTCAGAACCTGGGTGATGGCCAAGCCAACGTTGCCGCTGACGATCTCTGAAAAATGGGACGTTTAGACAATTTTGAAAGAAGTTTGAGGTTATGTAAACACTACCCGTTCCAAGAACCAAAAAGCTAAACACAACCGAAGCGATGTACAGCGAGCAGATCAAATCCAGCCAAAAGGCAAACCCACGCGTAATCGCTCCAAACAGGAACGACGCCGAAGTGTTGGAATCTTGCCGCGAGTGAAAAGTCTGCGCCAACTGGCGACCCGCTCCGAACGCCCGGATCGTGCCCAGCCCCTCGATGGTGGCGTTCGTATGCGTAAACACGGGGCTGCGTGCTGAAAGGCAATAAAGGTTTTCAATTTTCGAGCCATTATATCGACCTGCAGCAGACGGCGGACACCTACTGATTGCCTCGACCCGTTTGACGTTGCGTGCCGTTTCCAGAAACAGAAAGCGCAGCACGTAGAACACCACACCCATTACGGCGGTCGGTACCAGCAACCAGTAATTTGCCAGGGAGACAATCACGATAATGCCGGCCAGCTCCAGGAAGAACTGCAACGGAATCGATCCGGTTATTAGCTGCAGGGGAGAAGGTGGATAAAGCGTGCACTCACGTACAAGCTGTCGATGAGCACGGTGGGCAAGCTGGAGTCGATGAGTCCGACATCTTTGGAGAACCGGTTCATGATTCGACCGGAGGAGTTGGTATTGAAGAAGTACATGGTGGCACGGGTGATTCCGTGGTAGAGTGCCGCGTGAAGGTTGGACGACGCCCGGAGACACATTTCGAAGAACGCAAAGGAGTTGACGGAGAGCAGGATGGTGATTAGGACCAGCGCCGAGTACACGATTATGTGCGTCTCGGTTGTCCAGCTAGCGTCCGGACTTTGGGCGTAATTTTCTTCCCAATTGACCCTGCAAAATGAATCTTGAATAACGGTCCATGAATCCCAATCGCATAACTTACCATATGAACACGAAGTAATCCGTTCCGGTGGATGCACTCTGCCAAGCGATCAACAGCAGTCCTACAAACGCTACAAACAACCAACTCTTGACCGATTTCAAGAAGTCTTTGTACACCTGAAATCCTACATTGCCGCTCATCTGACCTTCGTCGATGTTCGCTGTCTGTTGGAGTTGTGGCCCGCTCTCATCTTCCACGACTTGATCAACCTTTTCCGTACTCCCTTCCTTGGCTTCATCGCCGTAACCAAGTGCACTGAAGTAGCTCCGGACTTCTTCGTACGATCCCCTCGCACTAATCTCCCCTCTATCCATGATCAGAACGTTATCCAACCCGTTGAGATACTGCAGCTGGTGGGTCACCAGCACGCAAATTTTATCCTCTAAAAACTTCATCACACACTCCTCGTAGATGACCTTCCCAACGTGCGCGTCAACGGCCGACAGCGGGTCATCCAGCAGGTAGATATCGGCCCGTCGATAGATCGCCCGCGCAAGATTCACCCTCGCTTTCTGCCCTCCACTCAGCGTAACTCCGCGTTCTCCGACCGCCGTCAGATCACCACTCGGCCACAGCTTGAAATCTCTTTCCAGCGCGCAAACCCGCGCCACTTCGTTGTACCGCTCCTCGTCGAACGGTTCCACGAACACGATGTTGTCGCGGACCGTCCCCTCGAACACCCACGGCTTCTGCGAGCAGTAGCTGATCTTTCCGGTGACGGTTACCTTGCCTTCGCTTGGCGTTAGCTCTTTCATGATCAGATTCAGCAAGGTGGACTTTCCGGCACCGATTTGTCCGACCACGGCCCAGGTTTGACCTTCGGACACTTGCCAGTTTAGCGATCGCAGTGCGAAACTCGACTCTTGCCATCCAGCTGATACATCCTCGATCGCGATCTTACTCAAAGTTATTTGGTCCTTTTGCTCGTTATTCTGGCTGTTATCTTGTTCCAGCAAAAATTCTTGAATTCGCTTGAGTGAGACCCACGCTTCGGCACACGACGTGACCGCCAGCGGCCAGAACTCGACCATCGAGTGGTGGATCACGCTGAAGAACGATATCAACATGTAGACTCGCATTGCGGTCAGTACGTTGCCAGCGTACACGTACGTCACCAGACTCAAGAAGATCGATACCTTCGGAATGATCCGCAGTGCAAACAGTCCGGACTTGATGAATGCGCTGCCTCTCAGCGCGCGAATCTCGTTGTGTCGTAACTTGCGGACGATCGCCTCAAACGGGATCTCCCAGACGTACATCTTGATCACCTGAATGCCCTGAATGACCTCGTTGGTGAACTTGACTCGCTCATCGGTAGCCCGTGCGGCTCTCATCCGGAAACCTGCCGCACGCTTTCCCAACCAACCCTCCGCCGGGATAAAGAGTAGAAGTAGAGCTATCCCGATGAGACCCGTTGGACCCATTAGGCGGAACACCAGGACGGACACGATCACCAACTCAACGGGACCCTTCCAGAGGTCGTGGAAGAAGATGACTGCGTAATCGAACCGACTGACGTCGTTGGACATCAGGTTGATGACGCGACCACTTAATCCGTCCGATGCGGACATTGCTGCCGGCATTTGAAGGACCTGTTGGTACAAAAGTTGAAGTTCAAGCTCAATCAGTCTCGCTCGGAGTTGACACTTCAATTAAAACGTGATTTCCCCCCACTTCCCGATTGTTTCGCGATTTCAATTACCAATCCGCGATTATCTGATGGCCCCGCGCGACCCAGTAGACACATGAAGCCAATCGGATTATTTCCGACCTGCTCTCATTTGCCAACAGCTGCCGCGACTGGCGGGGATTCAAATTACCTTTTGATAAATAAGCGCGCAGCATCCGATACGTATTTTCATCCCGACCTGGAGCAGGTACAGCTGGTACATGTGGAATATGGCCACCGGGACCATGACGGAGGCCACGATGCCACCGGCGTACAGGTACGCACGGCCTAGTGTTATCGGTGAATCGTCCGTGACGGTGCCATCTGGGGGTGGCGTCGCTTGGTCGAAATACCGGATGAGTTCGCCCAACAGAAACGGCTGGACAATTCTGTGTCGGGTGGGTTTTGGAAGAGAGAATTGTGGATTTTAATAGGATTTTGGAAATTGCGTATTTTATTCATGTTATTGTTATTGATCAAAATTAATATACCGGATAATCGAAGAATATCGTCATACTGCTCATTTTCCGTCAAACGCGTCGCACGTGGCTGTTGATCATAGTACGAGAGACCTCCCTTCTTGTTCCACCCCCTCGCAAAACAAAGCATTTTTATGAGCCTTTTTTATGCTACTTTCCTCAAAGGAACCCACTCGGCGCAGTCAGCAAAGTGGAGCTGCTGCTGCTGTTGCTGATACACTCTTAGCGAGAAGAGGGGCCAAAACGAAGGGCACCAGCTGATGTTAATCGCTCTATTATGCTGGCGACGCTCGACGCCACCCCCTACATTTTGAGAGGGAGGTCGTCCTCTCCCTTTGTTCTGTTGTCTCTCGCACACACACACAGAGACACACTCACAAAAAAAAGAAGGACTATTAAGTTGGGACGTAAACAAAAACAACTTTTTTTTCTGCGAGGGATAAAAACGAGGTCAAAGATTGCGAAAACCTATTAAAACTTGAAGTTTGTTGCGTTAAGCGATTGTTATGACCAAAGAAAAAGCCAAACAATGCTTTAAAACCAATACATAATAATAACAAAGGTATATCTCAATTTAGCGTGCATAAATGTCAAAAGGGCACTTAGAGCTCGAGTTGCTTCAGAGAAAAGAGCAAATAGAACGTGTCTTTTGCTCAAACACCTCGAGGCTTTTCTGGTTGTATGCAAAATGACACATTCCTTCGGGAAAATGGAAACTAGCTCATGCTGACACATCTCCGGAATTTTATTTCAACGACAAAACAAACTTATAGACAATGAAAAGAGGATTCTTGGATGTACGAAATATGGAACAAACTTGAGTGCGAGTTCATGACGTATAAAAATGTGATGAAATTCCTTCTTCTTTCCTTTCCTGGTTTGTTTGTTGTCGTTGGTGGCACATGTGTGCAACATGATGTTATTCAACATTCCAAAAGGAAAAAGCTTCCCTGCATGCTTCGCTATTCCAATATTTTATCCTTTTCTTATCTGGTCGTTTCCCTTTATGGAAGTACGCACGTGAAGCCTTGAATATTTTGCCCCATATTCAGCTTTTGCTTTTACCACACACAGTTATGTCGTTATGTTGAACGTGACGCGTATAACCAATCGTTGCCTAGCTTAAGCTACTCGTCACTTAACTCATGCTGACCGTCATAATAACCAAAGACGAACCACTAGAAACTACCTCACCTGCATCCGGACTCCAAAAAGCTGTAAACTCCACCAAACAGCACCACCCCGAGCCCATAAATCTTCCACACCACCCGGAGCAGCATCCAGGGCCGCTTCCACGAGGGCTCGTCACCATGCTGCAGCTTCTTTTTCTCCGCCCGCCGCTCCTCCTGCCACCGTTGACCAAACCGGGTCCCGATCCGGTCGCTCCCGTGGTGCCCCAGCACCCGGTAGATGTCCTCCGCGACGATCTGTCGCGCAAGGCCCGTCCGCAGCAGAGGCACCAACCACCTTCAAAATGACATTCATAAATATTTGTTGTCCCTACTGCTGCGCGTCTTCGCCTGCAAGATAGGCACCGTGCACTACACAATGGCGGGCAAACTCACCAGAAGAAATATTTGCTCAAGACGTTTGCCTGGGCGTACGGATGCACCGGCGGTGGGGGACCACTTCCGGGGGTCTTGTCGTTTGGGTTGGCGGCTTCCATGATTTACTTGTTGTACACCCCGAGTACTCCGGTTGTGCATAGTCAGTAGTTGCTATTTTGTGGGATGATTAAGTGAGTTGAATTTATAATGTCACGCCGAGCGTACAACCCGTGCAGCAGGGTGATGTCTTAGTCTCGGGATCTTTGATGAATAGTGACTGACTTTTAAGTCATCGTTGGTTGATGTTGTGGTTGCAAATTTTGCATAATATGTAAAGTTTTCAATAAAAATAATCAAAAATTTGTTATTGTACAGAAAGCAGTGCAAATATAAAGAAAATGAGCGTAGGATGATTTTTTAACAATATTTTTTTTTTTGTTGAGCCTTGATACCACTGCGACCAATTAGAGGAATATTGTGGTGTTTACAAATTAATTATTGTTTTCTAAAAAAGTTCCAGAAAAACAATATTCTGAAAATCCTAATAATTTCCAATTGAATTCTGTTTTGGATTTATAATCTTGCGGTTTTATCACAAACAGAAATTAATCGCCTAAGAAATCTATCAATCAATAATTGAAGGATCGATTTGACAGTTCGGAAACTCACCACTGTAAATTTGAATTCACCACAATTCCTTGCCCGTGTTTGGCAGTTGCTTGAAATTGTATTCACGCATAATTTTCAAAGTTCATACGATTCGTGCGTTCGCAACTAGATCACTCTAGTGAGGAGTGATTGATTGATCCGTTTGTCTGTGACGATATGGTCATATTGGCATTGGCCCCAGTCTTAGTTCCCAATATTACGTGTAAAAATACAAATAAACACTTTTTTGAACCAAAAAAGTTTACAAAATTCAGTTGAAATTTTGACAGACACACTGCAACAATGCAGAACACAATTGAAACCATTTTCGGCCGATACGGGCCAATATCTAATCTCAAATGGTTTTCTACATGCTGCGCGTGCAGGCAAGGATGATGCCATCAACCAGTTGGTATCATGCTAGACAGGGGTGATTATGGAACGGACTTTTTTTTAACTCGTGATGATTTAATTAGATGAGGTGTTATTAAAAACCTTATTACTTTTTTGATATAAATTGTGAATGTAAAAAATTAAATTGAAAAACACTTATATTGCAATAAAATTGTATAGTTCTTTTTTTTTAATCTTGTTGCATGCCTCGTTTTATTGATGATTTGTTTTTTTCAAAATTTAGTAATAGCGAGTATCACTAAAAATTTAATTATTTTTCTGGAAAACCTGGTTTAAGTTGTTTTTTTGAATTGATAAATAATTTTCTTAGGTTGAAATTTTATTCCATTTTGCTTGTAAAATTTCATTTCAACATTAATATTGATTAGTTCACTAGAAAAACTTTTTTTTAAATGAAAATTAGAATAAATTTCAAAGAACTGCAAAATCGCTACTTACCAAATCAAAACAAAACAGCTCGAGTAAACTAACTACCGGCAAACACTTGACCAGCCGACAGGCAGTCCACGACTGAAGTCTTCGTTCGAATCCCAAACAATTCGTAGACAGGCCACTATCGGTTATCGCACCATCAAGATAACGGCCAGTCCCGCGAGTACGTGCCCGTTCGGATCTGCCCCAAGATAACAACACCCAAAAACCGGTTAAAAATTGTGACGTATAATTCTCGCTCTTTATTGCCATTTTCATATCAAAGCGCGTATAAAAAATTCACACGAAAATTGTGTGTACGTATTACGGTTGGAATTGAAACCTCGTTAAAAGAAGTACGCTTATCGCCTAAGTACGGAATTGTTCCCTGTCTCTCGCTATTCGATCTTTGGTGTGTATTGCAAAACAATTTTACTCGAGATTCTCAGCTATCCCGCGCGCTGCTTCGCTGGCGGAAGTTCGTCTCGGCGACCGCTGCCAGCTCGGTGGCGGTTTCCTCCCCCGTCTGGTTGACCAGCTTCCGCAGGAATCCCTTCCGCTGCTTGAGCAGCTGGTGCGGGTGGCCAAACTCGACGGCGCGACCCGCGTCCATCACCAGCACCCGATCGCTGTCCATGACGGTGTGCAGCCGGTGGGCGATCGTGAGCACCGTGCAGTCGCCAAACTGGTTACGTATTGTTCGCTGAACCAGTTTGTCCGTCCTGGAATGGTGGGGAATGTTAGTATTAGGTGATTAGCTTGGGATATTGATTGGGTTTACTCCGGGTCTACGTTGGCAGTGGCTTCGTCAAGGATGAGTATTTTGTTGTTTCGGAGAATGGCTCGCGCCAAGCAAACCAGCTGCCGTTGGCCCATGCTGAAGTTGGAACCTCCATCGGACATCTTGCCATCGAGACCTCCGTCCATGCGACGAACCGCTTCGCGGAGCTCGACCTGCTCCAGCGCTCGCCACATGTCTTCGTCGGTGTGCTGCCCGAAGGGATCCAGATTCTCTCGGACCGTCCCCGAGAAGAGCACCGGATCTTGTGGAATGATTGACAGCTTCTTGCGCAGGTCGTGCAGCCCAAGTCCTCCAATGTCTAGGCCGTCGATCTTGATGATACCTTCGTTGACGGCTAGTCGGAACAGGGCTTGTATTATGGAAGACTTTCCAGCTCCCGTTCGACCAACGATTCCGATCTTCTCCTTTGGTTCGATCGCAAGTTGTAGATCTTTCAGCACGAGATCTCCTCCCGGAGAGTATCGCAACGAAAAGTACTCAAACTTGATCGCTCCCTCGTTGGGCCAATCCGAAGCCGGTTTCTTCTTTTCGTCCATCGTTTCCAGCGGAGGTTCCGGTTCAACCTCGGCGTACTCGACCACCCGTTCAACCGAAGTCATCTGGTTCTCCAGTTCAGCCGTCTGTCGCATACCCCACTGACACATGAAGATCAGGTTGAACACCTGCGTGATTGCGAGACCCACGTTTCCGCTCATCGCTGCAAAATTGATTCGTATTAATTTTCCCGCCCAATTGGCAGTGTTGCCAACTCGACTCACTGTTCTCCATCAGCAGAAAGCTGAACGTCACGGTGGCAATGTACAGCACGCACACCAACTCCAGCCACAGGGCGAAGGCACGGGTCGCCGCCAGAAACAGATACCAGGCCGAGGTGTTCAGGTCCTGATGCTTATCGAACTCGTACGCGAGGATTTTCTCCGCCCCAAAGGCCCGGATTGTCGTTAGGCCCTGGAAGGACGCGTTCGCGTGCGAGAAAATGGGACTGCGTGCTGAAATGAGAACCGTCGTCATTATCGTCACACTCTGATTAGGCATAATTGCAGTCGCTCGGACTTACTCTGCGCTTCGACCCGTTTGATACTGCGGGCCGTGTTGGTGTAGACGTGGCGGAGTCCGTAGAACAGCACCCCCATGACGGCCGTCGGCAGCAGGAGCCAGTAGTTGACGACCGCTACCAGGCTGATGATGGCGGTGAACTCTACGAAGAACTAATCACAAGATTGAAATATGATCTTCAAAACAACCCAAATAATTTCCCCTACCAAAATGCAATCCATCATGGCCGACGGTAGAAAGATGTCGATGCAGCCAATGTCCCGCGAAAAGCGGTTCAAAATCCGTCCCGAAGGGTTCGTGTTGAAGAAGAACATGGTGGCCCGGGTGATGCCCCGGAACAGCTGGTCGTGCAGCCGGATTGATGCCCGCAGGCAGAGGTAGAAAAAGGAGAAGGATCGGTTGAGCGACAGGCACAGCATGACGGCCATTGCTCCGGCGTAGGTGACCAGGTACTGTTCGCGGGTTAGCTCGGCAAAGACGGTTCCCTCCAGCTTGGACCGCACAGGGACGGAAGAGTTGGTCGAGTTTTGGCTGAGGAACTCCTCCTGGTTGACCCTAGAAATGATAATTAATTTTGAAATGGTCGCCATTTTTTTATTACAAAGTACTACTCGTGTGGGGTCGCCACTAATTCATTTCTATCTTAAGCAAGGATAGCTCGTAAAACTTGAAATCTTATCCCTTAGCTCACTCTTAATGCGCGTTCGCCTGGGAAGCAAAGCTGCAAAGTCATGTTTTATTCAAAGCGCACGACCATTAGCGAAAGCTCGCCACCCAAAGGGAGATAGCAGACATGGGCAAAGTGAATATCATATCGAATTGCCCCGGTATCCATCACTTTGAAACGTGACAGGAGCGTTCAACGCTCGGAATTAGCATAATCCCTACAGAAGTCTGTCCCTTTCACAAGGGGAAGAAGTGGAACATGTCAAAGTGCCTTCGGTGAGGGATCTCATTTTTTCCAAGTGCGTCGCAAATAGATTTTTATTCGCTAGCTTTACTGGGTTTTCTTGATGGACAGCCATGCGTGTCAAAACGCATTTCTGGCAGCACTTTTTTTTTGCATTGACGTTTCACGATTTCCAATATGGCGGCATGCGTTGCGTATTTTTTGTTGGAAGATTTACGAAAGCGAAAACTCGTTGAAGCGTTTACCTGTTTGGAAATTACATTTTATTTTTATGAGCTACCTTCTCAGAACATCTGAAATATTAACTCGAGCTGAACTCCGAAGTAGAGGTTGCCGTCCTTTTTGACCTCTTTATTTTCGCGCAATCAACCCTCACTTGTAATCTTCTTTGCGGTTAACCTTTTTCCGTCAGGTTGGTATTTCAAGCGTCCACTTGAGTTCAACAACAAGGTTATTGAAAGTGGTTTCAGTGGTTGATGAATTTTAAACAGTTTTCAAACACTTGACATAACCTCAAAACATAAAAAAAACTCACCACTGCGAGATGAAGTAATCGATGCCACTCATGGTTCCCTGGGCCAGCAGGAACAGCACCCCGACGGTGGTCACCAGAATGGCGCTTTCGACCGCCCGGAAGTAGCTCCGGTACACCGCAAAGCCGACCGTTCCGGTAATTTGAGATTCTTTGTTGGACTCCTGCGGTACGCCCGCTTTGCCGCCGCCGCCGCCATTTTGCAGCTTTCCATCGCCGTCGTCGAATCCGTCAAATACCATGCTGCAGGACGAGAAGGGCGACGGTTGGTACAGCGACTGATGCGAGTGGGCCATCCGGTGGGCCGGCGGCATGGCCGGAGGCTGCGGGGACGGCTCGTGGATGCGGTCAACCGTGAAACGTGGAACCGTACTCGGGATGAGGGGCTGTGGGGATGGAGAAAAAAAACAATTGAGTTTTGTTTGGGGGAGAAGCTATTCAAAAAGAACAAGGAAAATGAATTATCTGAAACGACAAAAAAAAACCATCCCTAATGAAGCGTAAACTGATCGCCAACGTTAATATCTCTGAACACAGGAAACACGTGTTTAGAAAAATATGATACACGAAAAGGCTTTTCGCTTCCCAAATAGAGCTTATCTGGTCATGACATAATAATACTGCTAACGCTGCACTTCTCAGACAAACAAACGTTCATTGAACATTTTCATTAAAAATCCTGTTTGAACTGTCAAATGCATGTTTATGAGCAGTGGTGAATTTAACATTTCTGTGGTGAGTTTCCCATCATTCAAATTGACGACGAGTTTTACGTCTGTTTGTCTTTGATTTCACGTCGTATGCATCGCTAGCGAAACACTCCGCAGTGACAGAAGCGGTGACCACCAACCAATTAATGTATCGCGCCATCTAGAAATTTAAATCGTGTAACTTTACCCTCAATTGACAAATCGAATTTCCCTTCCCCCGTCCCCCCTTCAATTTGAACTTTTCCGGAATGAAATTGCATAAATTTGGGTGGGTGAAACTTTTCGGCAGTGACTTTTCGTCTCCCCCGTGTTTGCACGTGTGTTTTCCGGTGCGGAAACACGATTAATTTCGGCACGGCTTCCTGGGGTGAAGTTTTACCGCCAGTAATGAAAAGGGAATTTATTTGTGTGGATGGATAAAGTTTGGCAATTGCGTTAGTTGCTCACTTTGTCAGTCGGTATCAGTGGTGAATTTTGAAGGAGGGTTGGATTGGTGGAAGCAGGGACAAATGGACGCATTTGATAGCCACCACACATTTCGTCAAGTGCGTGCGTTCACGACAAGGTGGCTCTAGTTAGCTGTGATTGATGAACTTTTTTTCAAAAAGTTACGTCTGATTGTCTGTGGTGGAAATTTGCAATGCGAGTTTTGTCGATGCTAAAAATAAATTTGATACACTTTAACGTGTTTTTTCTTCTTCTCTTTACAGGTAAGTTTTAAAATTCAATGATTTTTTCAAATAAACTGTTAAGTGCTAATGTAAGTATGATAAAAACTGAATGAACATTTTTTATGAGACGAAAACAATAGGGTCTTTCAGCTCTATGTTTTTTTTCTGTACAACGCTAAAATACATTACTTAAATCTATTTCTGATGACTTTTTTCTGATTTTATGGCAGTTTTAACCAATTCTAGACTTTTTTTTAGTAGTTCATATAAACATATGAAACACAATAGCTTATAGGACCTTTCAAAATAAAAAAAAACTCTAGAATTGAAGATAGAAAAAATAAATGAAATCAAACAAAATTAGAAAGCTTCATTAATTGATAAAAATTATGATTATTGAAGGTTTTGAAGGATTTAAATCAATCTTATGTTAAAAAAAACAATTTTCATCAAAATTTGAAAAACTGTCATTCAAAGTTTGGATACTCAATCTGAAAAATAACTTTTTTTTTTAATTTAATAATTTGTACCCTCACCTTGTCCTCTCCTTCCTGGGTCGCACCTTCCCCGTCCACGTACTGCTCCAGCTGTTCGCGCTGTTGTTCGCTCTGGCGGGCCAGCCGGGCCGCCTGTTGCTGGGCCAGTGTTGCCAGCAGTGGGTACGCGTTGGCCGCCTGCAGCTCCCGGTAGGGTCCCTGGGCCTCGATGGCGCCCCCATTCATCAGCACCACGTGCTCGACGTCCTGCAGGTACTGGAGCTGGTGCGTTACCAGCACGCAAACTTTGTCCTGTTTCGAAGAAGAAGAAGCAAAAACACTCTCGGATAATTGAATGGGAGGTTGGTTTTTTTCTCTTTCTCTGCGATCTGTTACATTTTTTATTAACGCGATAAAACGCGATTAATTAAGACTTTAGCGTACGTACGATGGCGTCCTTTAATTGTTCCCCGAGTGTCGATAATTCTTAGCGAAGGAATAATTCATTAGATTAGCTGGAATAACCCACCTTTAAGTAGTCCCTGATACATTGTTCGAAGAGGTGTTTTCCCACGTGGGTATCTACGGCAGATAGTGGATCATCCAACAGGTAGACATCAGCCTTTCGGTAGATGGCTCTGGCTAAACTGATTCGCGCTCTCTGTCCACCACTCAGGCTTATTCCTCGCTCCCCAACTATGGTCTCATCTCCCAAGGGTAACAGCTGGAAATCCCTCTCCAAGGCACAAACCTTGACCACTTCTTTGTATCGCTTGTCGTTGAAGTCTTCAACAAATACGATGTTGTTCTTGACGGATCCTTCGAAAAGCCACGGCTCTTGAGGGGCATAACTAACTGCGGATGCACTGATCTCCAGTCGACCTTCGTCCAGCTCCAGCTCTCCCAAGATTACCTGTAGCAGCGTTGACTTGCCACTTCCAACCGGACCAACAATGGCGCACAGTTTGGACTTTTCCACCGTCAGCGTTACGTCCCGAATTCCAGTCACTGTAACAGCAATGAGTTACAATCATGATCAATTCTACGTTATTCTCACCTCACCCTTGATGTGTTCGCCTTCAGCTTCTTTGTTCCAGCAAGCGGTTCCATTCTTCATAAACACTCCTCTTCTAGCGAAACCCTTCTTGTTGACGAATCTCTTACTCCGCGCCACAGCGGACATCATCTTCAACGGTTTGTCACGAGCAGCCACTCCGTTGGTCATTTTCACCCCATCCAGCAGTTTGAGCTCGCTTTCCCCCTCGTGATTCCCGTTGGCAGTCGGTTTCGGATCCAGCAGTTTCCGCTCGGGCAGCAGTAAAAACTCCTCAATCCTCCGAATCGATATCAGTCCCTCGGCCACCGAAGTCAACGCCAGTGGCCAAAAGTGCAGCATCGAGCTGTACAGCAGGTTAAAGTACGACGTGACGATGAACACCTTCTTGGCGGTGAACACATTGCCAAAGTAGCAGTAGCCGACCAAACTCAGGAAAATCGACAGTCGCGACACCAGGTTGAACGAGAGCAGGCCGGCCCGGATGAAGAGCGTTCCGCGGATTCCGGCCACCTCGCGGCGCCGGATCGAGTCCACCATGCGGCTGAAGCTGTGCTCCCAGGCGTACATCTTGATCACCTGGATGCCCTGGATGATTTCGTTCATGAAGCGAACCCGCCGATCGGTGCGGGTCGCCGTTTTCAGACGGAACGAGGCCGCCTTCTTGCCGACCCATGCTGTGGAAGAAGGAATACAGTGACATTTTTTAGATTTGATTTGGGTTGCCATTTGAACTGTTTTTTAACAAAACCGTTATTATAAAACATTTACACAAAAACATAATAACAGAAATTCAAAGAAAAAAAAAATTACAAAAAGAGATACCATTATTTATTGAAAAATCCTATTTGCAATAACAAATTTAAAATGTTGATGTGCTCCGTTTTCCACATTTAACAGATAACATTTTATTTTTTATATTTTTTATTTTATATTTTTTATAACATTTTATTTTTATAGTTTTACTTTGAAGCATTATTAAAATTCTTCAATTTACGTTTTTCGTCGATGTTGACGACCTTTGTTTGCTGCTATGTATCATGACCGGTAAAGATTTTTTTTTCTTAGCTATTTTGTTGTGAAATTATTTAATTTTCCTTTCATAATCGTATGACGAAACGACCTACTTATCACCGCCAAAAAATACGGGACTGAAAAGTACTTTTTGCAATTCCGTCGTGGAACTACTTACTTCTCCTGTCATTCTAGAACGAAGAAACGGCCTACTTCACGGAAAAAAGTAAATTCCATTTAATTTAATATTTTCACGTTTATTCTTTATGTAAACTAATGTCAAAAACATAAACAATGACTTATAAAACCCGCCATTTGGCATGCATGATTTTTTAAACCCGCCAAACAAATCGCAGCAAACTGGTGGTTGCTCAGGGAAAATGTCCTTGTCAAACATTTTCTGTTTTCTTTTGAAACGGTGGTGATTTTTCGGTGGCACAGTTATTCTTAATTTCCTTTTTCTCTAGATTGAAAAATGCTTAGTTTTCTGAATATTAAACGCGATAAATCGAGGAGGACCCTTGGGAGGACCATAAATATGTATTTTTTGTCAATATCCTCGCTCATCCTTTTGCACGCCGTTTCATAAGAAAACATAACGGCACTTTTGGACAGAGTTTAATATGTTACAAGAATGTTTGTTTTGGGTTTTGGTTGGGTGAAAAGCTAAAATTCACGTCAGAAAGCAAATCTTCCACCTCAGACCTTTTTTTTCATAATGCTATTCTTGCTCCAGTAGCAATGCAAAGGAAACTGAAAGAATCGGAATCTTTGCTCACTGTCTTGTCCGAGGCAAAACAAATATTGAAAAAAACTATAAAAGTAGTGCCTTGAACATTCTAAGAAAGATAAAAAACAACAATGCTTTCATTTAGTTAATTTTCAAGTTTAATCTTTGAGCCTAGTTTTTTTTTTCAATTCCACGTAAAATAAATTTTCAAGCGTGACAGATTAAGAGGTGTAATCGATTTCGAAATAAATTGGATTTTGAACGCAACACTACATACAAACACCCATCCCCCTTTTTTCTATAAACGTTTGTATTTGAGTTTTTATAATTTTAATAACATAATCTACTAATCATTCATCATCCATTCATTATTCTTCTTCATCTTCACTTTGACCTTGAAGAACATTTTTTTCATTTTCACACTGAAGCACCAAAGCGATCAGGACAAACTTCACCTTCCAAAATCCGTTCAACATCCGGAACCATAAAATTCAATTTTTGTGAGACTAACGTGATGAAAGTAGGGGTCCGGATTCCTAAAATAAATTGGCCACTTGTCCTGATTCCGGTGAAATCCTGTCTAGTTTAAAATCAGGACCTAAAAAATCTAAACCGTTTCAAATGCAAACAGAAAATGTTTGACAAGGACATTTTCCCTGAGCAACCACCAGTTTGCTGCGATTTGTTTGGCGGGTTTAAAAAATCATGCATGCCAAACGGCGGGTTTTATAAGTCATTGTTTATGTTTTTGACATTAGTTTACATAAAGAATAGTGCAAATGTTCCATTCTCATGAATTAATTCCTTCGTGGTTCTCAAATTCATGAACACAATTCACGATTACGGGAAATGATTTTTTTGTGTTGTCTCTACTAAAAATAACTCCTCGTCAATACAAGCGCTGAAATGGGTGCTGAAAAGTTGAACTTTTCAGCACTAGCATCGAAAAGTAATACTCTCCAATATAGTTTTGATTTAAACGGTAAATTGACTAAACACGTGGACAGTTGACTTAGCATTCCATTCGAAAAAAGGTTTTTTGCAATTCCGTCGTGAAACTACATACTTTTCTTGTCATTCTTGAACGACGAAATAGCCTACTTTTCTGTACCAAAAATAACAGAATCGAATAGCAACACTTTTCAAAATAAATGCTGAAAAGTTCTACTTTTCAGCACTGAAATCGGTGCTGAAAAGTTGAACTTTTCAGCACTTGTTTCGAAAAGTAACACTTTTCAACATTTTTTTGATTTAAACGATTTATTGACAAAATACATGAAAATTCGACTTAAAATTTCACTCAATGGGTGTTTGTCGAAATTGCAAAAAATGTTGTATGGAACTCGTTGCAAAACTTGATTTTTTCAGCACTCGTCGTATTTATCCAACTCGGTGAACCTCGTTGGATAAATGTACGACTCGTGCTGAAAAAATCCTCTTTTTGCAACTTGTTGCATAAACTACTATTTTGCAACTCGTTGCAAAACTGCATTTTTTCAGCACTCATATGTTTTTAAACTCGATGAACCTCGTTGGATTAATATACGGCTCAAGCTGAAAAAATCTTCTTTTTGCAATTTGTTCCATAAACTTCTATTTCAGCATCCATTTGAGTGCTGAAAAGTTCATCTTTTCAGCACTCGTTGCGAAAAGTAATACTTTTTGATACTGTTTTGGAGTTTGACACTTATATTGATGGCAAATAACATTCAAGAGGTGAACATACGTTTTTTCTACAAAGGGACCATCCATAAACCACGTGGACACTTTTTTGGGAATCTCAACCCCCCCCCCCCTTCGTGGACAATTGTCCATACAAAAAAAATCTTTTTTGTATGGAGCGTGGACAATCGCTTACCCCCCCCCCCCTAAAGTGTCCACGTGGTTTATGGATGGTCCCAAAACAAATCAATTAAAATGGTTTTCTTTTTTCTGGAATTTAAATGAAAACTTTCCAATTTGTTGCAAAACTTGACTTTTTTGCAGCTTGTTGCATAAACTACTATTTTCTCGATTCTACCCACGTAATGCAATCGATTTATTAAAGCTTACTTGCCAAACTCTGAGGTTCGATTTTAAAGAATACTTTCTGAAAACTTCACTTCTTAAAATTTCATTTATCTTGTTTAGTTTATGTTTGTTTTTGGTAGTATTTGGACTATTCTACCACCTCCTATCATTATTTATTGCCTATCTAATTTTTTCATGTTTTTACAGGCACTTTTTCAATTTTTTGCATGTTTTTTAACTTTTTCTGCTATAAAATGGCACTATTATCATTCAAATTATTTAAAAAAAAGTCAAAGTAGTTATGTCACAGACATAACCGGAATGGCGTAGACTACGTAAAGTTTAGATGTGTGCGTTTAGTGAGAATCAAATCGGGTAGCAAATTGTTTAACTTTCGACGCTTTTGAAAAAAATGATTTTTTTTGAAATTTTGATTAATTAACTTTTAGCATTTCTAGGCATGAATCAATACATAATTATTGATTTTTAAGATAAACGAGAGTATTGGATAATATTTTGCAAGAATGCTAAGAGCAGAATGAGGGGAGGGCAGAGAGGTTGGGGGCGAGAGCAACCTCAGAAAGCTGTGCATTCCGTCGCCCCCGAAGACCAAAATTTGTTCCTGAAATTTAAATTGAAATTATTGCAGCTCGCTTCCTCATCCCGGGTGGGACGAGGGATGAGGGCAACTCTTTCAACAGTTTGGAATTGGATACGACGCATTCGCGGAGAGCTAGTTGGATATCCTGATTGTTTCACAACCACGGCTTGACCCACGAGAGGCTTTTCGGCGGAAGGCAGCATGCGCGCGACACATCTTGTTGATGCCTCGTCCCGGGTGGGACGAGGGACGGGGAGTGAGGCAACTCCGAACCACGGCAACCACGAAAGATCCAAACGGTCCGGCCATCGAGAGGCAACTGGCTAACGGTGACGAAGAGAAGGCGATGCGCGCTTCTTTTCCAGTTCTGGTCCCTCTCTCTCCTGCTGCTGCTGCTCTGGTCTCTCTCCTGCTGCTGCTGCTGCTCTGGGCTGAGCTTTTCTGCTGCTGCTGCCGGTCCGACGTCTGAGACGTGAATGTTGGAATGAAAACTGGCGCACTTTCTTATATATGATTTCGGCCCGCTACTTCCCCTCCTTTTTCGCGACCGACACTCGGTCGCGTTGCTCGGGTGATTTTCCCCTCAAAATAGGTACTTGACATTCCCGTCCGTGAGTGGGAAGCGCTCATTTTGCTTGCAAAATCTCTGCATTTTGAAAACATTTTAAAACATTGAATTGACAAAAAAAGACGTAGTCTACGTCAAAAAATGCGTAGAGGCACCGTCTGGGACACTAGAAAAATTACTGCATACTTCATTTTACTTAAAATATAGGAAATTTTAGTAAAAAACACAATCAAAGTTGACCCCTGAAAAAATACATTTTTAGAAAACATTGGGAAAGTCACATAAAACAAGCAAAACTTCCAACTCATAAATTTTCTAAAATTTTAAGAGTTCTTCTTTCCAATGCTTTTGTAAGATCAAAAATTGGTTGAAAATTGATTTTTGGCGATTTTTTAAATCGAAGCCCGTCTAAAGGCGGGGTTGGGTTGTAGAGGGTTAAATCAGGTTTAATTCTGTGCAATGCGATTTTTAATTTGTTGTTTTTTTGGGCACGTTAACTTGTTAGAATATCACTTTATATCAAGTCCAGTAAGAAACAACAGGAGGTTATAAAAGATTCAAAGATAAAATAAAAAAAAATGTAGAAGGCCTAATGACTAATTTTGAAATGATCGTTTCAGAGCACTTTTGAAAGACGATAGTGTTGGTAGCATCTTCGCCTCCATCGGCAGATTATCGGCGATTTATCAAAATCAAAATTATTCGCTCTACAGCATTGCCTTGGCGTTCTCGATTGCGAGATTCCTACTCGAAACTAGGTGTTCGAAGGCTTGATTGTTGAGGCAATTGCAAACCTCTTTTTACACCTTAGCTTCCATCCACCTCGGGATTCGAACTGATGACCTTTGGATTGTTAGTCCAACTGCCTACCAGCGACTCCACCGTGACAGGACCCAGGGAGACGACTCCTACACCTGGACTGAGCTAACGACCTAACCTTTTTTTAGGTTAGTCCGGGGCCAACATTTACTTCCCGTCCGACGGAAGGCGTGATCAGACAAATCTCGTCTCGAAAAATGCCACCGGGACCGTCTGGGATCGAACCCAGGCCGACTGGGTGAGAGGCAATCACGCTTACCCCTACACTACGGTTCCCGGTAATTTATTTCAGCACTTATAAAAAATGTCCCACTTTCAAAGTCTAAAAATGAAAATTGGAAAAAGCTTTCTAAGCTTTTGATAAAAAAAACAATCACAGAAATGAAACATTGTGTTCTAACCTACATTCTCAGATCCATTTGAAGCATTTAAGAAATTATAGTTATAGACAGTGATAAATATTATAGATTATTCAAGTAAAATTTCGGTAAAGAATTCCTTTTAAGAAGCAGTCTGGACTGTGCTCCTTTCAACAATAATGGATATAAACTTGGCATCAACAACCAATGAAAAGAAGCCTCAAATAACTGCAAAGCAATTTGAACGTTTTATTTCTTCAAGCTGACATTTACGAACCAACCAGCAACATTAACTTTACAAGGATGCCATTGTCATTGCACTATGGCTGTGTGAAAGCTCGCAAAAGTAAAACTTCCTTTGGCTTTTCTCTGCTGCTGCAAGGCCGTTAAAGCTTACAAAGGTACAAACACTGCCACATTATTGACTGTTTCAATCACATTTTCCACCGCAATGTACAATGGGGCGGAAATTTATGAAAGCATATCCCTGTTATTTGTCGGTTTTCCCCCAGCCTCAGTAAACTTCCTCGGGTTGAAACCGCTCCACCGCAACAAGGAAGAGCGGAGGGTGCACAAATTTTCTTTGTTAAAGCTCAGTAACTCATAAAAATAAGGCCCACGGGTGAAAGTTTTTTCCCCCCCTCACCGCAATTCTTGGGTGGCCACAACGTGAGAAAGTGAACACAGTTTTGTCTGCTAGAAAATACCAGGCGCCTCCATTCGGAACACAATAAATTCCCTCGTGAAAACGAAAACGTTGAATATTCGCTTGGGTGCCAAACAATCGTGTGCAAAATTGAGGTCCTCAGCGAATGTTTCCAGTAAACCTTCAATGGACACGCAACTTTGCTGTTTCAGCCCGCGACTCATTCTGCCCACAGTTAAGAAACGAGGTTGGGGAAGTCCATAAAAAAGGCACCGGGCTTCCCAGCTAATAGTAGCGGAAAATAACGCCAACTGCGGACAGGTCGTAAATTAGGGACGAGTTTTCTAATTTATTTGCGACTGTCGAATTGTTTACGCGTGTGAAGGATTAGGGTATCTTTAAGCATGTGGAAGGTGCCCCAGTTTATATGGTGGCATGTGTGTGTGTGTGTGAGAACAAAAAAACGTATGGAGCTTTGTTGCAAGACGTGAGTTTTGGAAATAACTGGAAAATTACATAATGATTTTTTAATATTTTTTACCCACAAATTTCGCCAAATCCTCTTCCCGCAAAAAATATAATTATTTGCCAAATTTGCACACCGCACAATAACTGACTTGAGCGTTTGGTACGGTATGTCCACGCATCCTTCCTCCCCTGTTAATTCTGTGCAATGTGATTCGTTCACAGAATCAGTCTCTGCGGTTAAAACAACGCAGTAGACTTGCCTTCTTTGTTTTTATGCAATACATGTTCGGGGTTATTCGAACGTACTGCAATCATTAAAATAGACAAAAAAGGAATTTGATGCGTATTCTAATCACAAATTCTTACAGGATGCTTTCCTCGGATAGACTGTGTTTGTGTTTAACCCTCTCCCGCCCATGGTTACTCCAGAGCACCAAAACTTTGAATTCAAATATCTCGGAACTGACACAATTTTTCATGGTCATTTACGAGCATGGTGCTATAAGTTGCAGGTGTTTATGTAGAATGTATACTAACATCTCCCCAAATTTCATCAAATTTGGTTAAGCACAAGCAAAGTTACAGTGCGAAATGTAAACAAAAATGGGCCAATTTTAGGGAAATAAATAAGACCTGTTTTCGAAAGCCCGTAAAAATTACCAAACATAAAATTTTATGAAACAAAAAATGTTTTGCTATCATTTGAACCTTGGACAAGAACCCCTGTGATTAACATTGTAAGTTTGGACCGGTTTTGAGTGTTTTTCAACCTTTTTCATTTGGTGCACCAGAGCACCACCTAGGCATATGAGCAACTAAATATTCAGGAGCACTTTTTTCTAAATTACAGAAAAAGCTTATTTTTATCAAAACAAAAGTTTATAAACGTTTTGACTATTCATAAACAAGACAAAACATTGTTATTAGACCGATGGTTTTATTATTTTCCTCATTTTTCATGAAAATGGTTGTTTGTGGCTTTTGAATGAGCCGATCAAGGAAACCTAAAAATGCAGAGATTTTAGAATTTGTAACTCATACTTCAGAAATATGGTCTTACAGCAAAGAATAAGTAGTTTTTAACACATTTCGAAGCATTTTCAAAAAACTGAACCAATAGATTTGAAGAAAACTAGATTTTGTGATTTAAAAAAAGTTGCTCATCTTCCTGATGGTGCTCTGGTGCACCACTTCAAGTTCAACTTTTTTGCACCAATTCGATGTTTGTGGGTCAAAGTAAAGTATTTCCTGCATTATTGAACCAAAATTTAGCCATTTACTATTTTGATGATAAGCAAATAGCTCTGGGCGTTAGAGGGTTAATTAGATTAGAGCATTTCTCTGGCAGTTTGGTCAACGGTAATTTTTTGTATTTTTTTATTTAGATGAAACTTTGTGTGTACCTTTACTGTGACCAAAGAAGACATTTTAAATCATTAGTACGTCCTTACAACTTTTCATACAATTTTGGCAGCTGTGTATGGACAGACTATTAAAATATATTCAAAAATCTGTATCTTTAGAACGGATTTTCTGATCAATTTGGTGTCTTCGGCAAAGGTTCTCAGAAAAAACCCTCCACAACCTTTAGACGGGGAACCCTTAAAAAAATCAAAAAAATTAGGGTTGGACGTTTGACTTGTTTATGTGACTTTGCCAATGTTTTAAAACATGTATTTTTTTTTTTTTGGGTCAACTTTGGCTGTGTTTTTTTACTAACATTTCCTATATTTTAAGTAAAATTAACTATGCAGTAATTTTTGTAGTGTACCAGACTATGCCTATACGCATTTTTTTACAATTTAAATGATAATGGTGCCATTCTAGAGTAGAAAATGTTAAAAACAAGCAAAATTTGAGAAAGTGACTGTAAAAACATTAAAAAATTAGAAAGGCAAAATGTAATGATAGGAGATGGTAGAATAATGGGAAGGAAATCTAAACAGATAAATGCAAATCTAAATACTAAAAATAAAACAAGAAAAACATGAAACAAGAGAAGTAAAGTTTTTTCGTAGAACAAAAGTTCAAAACGACTCGGGGAAAAAAAAAATGGTCAGTAAAGGGTTAAGATGACAAAAAATGTCTTCTTAGGGGTAGGGGGGATAGGTTACAAAGGGACCGTTCTTTTATTACGTAACGGAAAAAATCGGATTTTTTGACCCCATCCCCCCCTCGTAACAAAATTTCCGTACAAATTTTAAAAATGTTGTATGGGGCGTAACACGGCCATCGACCGTCCTCCCTCCCATCTGCGTCACGTAATAAAAGAACGCTCCCAAAAGGGGATCAACATTTATTTGGCAGTGTTGCCAATTTAAAAAAATATATAAATTAGGAAAAAAATGGTAGGTTGAAAAACTAAAACTTTTATAATTTTTTCATGTAAAATCAAATGAACAACCATTGTTCCAATCTCCAATCAAAATTAAACTAATTTGGCGAAAATTTCTTGATACGTTGGAAAAAAAAAATTCAGAAATTGTCAAGCTTTGGCATGACTTCTATAGGTTGAAAATATCACGTATTTAACTAACAATGAATTTTAAGTGGCTATAACTTGAAAACAGTACACGATATCAAATTTCTGAAAAAATACAAAAATTTATTTGGTATACAATTTGTTCATATCAGAGGGACATTAGAGACAATTTTAGCAAACTTCAACGAAAATGAAAAAAATGTTATAAAATTTCTTAATCTCACAAAGATTAAAGAACAGATTTAGAAACCGAATTAGAATTCTGTTTATTTAAAAATACGACACGAATGCCATTGCAATGTTAAAGTGTCTTTAATAAAACTAATAATAATAATTTGTTAATTTTTGGGAGAATTCCTCAATAGATTTAACAGGAATGGTTTTTTTTAACACAAGGAATATTAGCTTTAAATGTTTTTATCTGTTCCAGGTTTCAAGAATAAATTTAATAGTTATATTTTTCGCAGATCACTTTAAATCCGTTATTATTGAAAACATGTGGCTTTTAGCATACAATATTGACCGAGAAAGTTATAAATATCAAATTTCCTTTTTTGCACCTCCGAGGCATCTCCCACCGGATCCATCAGAAGAAAAAAAGGGGTGTCAATTTACGGGATTAATGCCCCTCCTGGGATTACCTGTCCTTTCCCCAGCTACGGCAACCTTTTGCAAACCCCCCACATCGGATGCTACCGACCAAGAACACGTTTCATCAATATTTGAGCATTTCAAACACTTCACAGCTGGAGCAGTTTGACTATTTTGGGAAAGGTTTTCTTTTTTTTATTTCGGTTGCAGCAATTTACTGTATTATTTAAACAGTGTGGGGTCTTTTCGACGATTGCGTCAACGTCAACAATCCACTCCATCTTACCTTGCAGCGGGATGAAGCTCAGCAGGAACGCAATTCCAATCAGGCCGGCCACGCCAATCTCGCGGTAGATGAACCAACCGAGCACGACCAGCTCGATCGGACCCTTCCAGATGTCGTGCACGAAGCCGGTGGCCGTGTCGAATTTGGCCACGTCGTTGGACATTAAATTAATCACCTGTCCGGTGAGGCCGTCCGTTCCGGCCGCCTTCGTGATCCGGAGGGCCTACGGGGGTAATTTCGGGAGAATTGTATCAGAAAGCTATCTCAACAGGCGTTGGGCTATTTGGTGAACTGAAATTTTGTAATTTTTACTTTCTACAAGAATACTAAATCGGCACATCCCTGTATACAACATTCGGGTTCGCAGAATCGCCGACTCTTGCTCACTTATTCATTCAAGCCGTTAGTCCCATTTCACGTTTATGGCGAACCCAAATGGACAGGACACCGCCAGGCCACGGGTCGGTTTTGTGTCGGATGTGACCGGTAGCAGTGTGACACCGTCACATAATTCATTCAATCGGACACGCGGCGAAAACTGACTGACAGGATGAGCTCTTCTGATGGTGAGACCTCTCCGAATGTCGTGTACATTAGAGCTAGCTTCCCGAGGGACATCTAGAGCGTAGATTTGGCAATACCTTTTTGTACAGCAACGAACAGCACGCCACCCGGATCTTCATGCCAATCTGGAAGATGTACAGAATAAAGTGATGGAACACGGCGACCGGAACAAACGAGCAGGCCACAATTCCTCCCGCGTAGTAGTACGCTTCGGTTTTGCTGATCGTGGTCTGGCCAGGGGCAAAGTAGGACACCAGTCCGCCAAGGCACAGCGGCTGCACTATTCTGCAAGAGCAATGTTAACCTTGAGTGACAATCCACTTTTCAGGATATCCCTTTTACCTCGAAAACGAATCAATAGTCGTGTACATGAACCCATTCGCCAAAATGGTCCACCCGTAAATCGCCACAATCACCCGCAAAAAGCTGGGCCTGTCCTTCTTCAACTCCAGCTTCCAGCGATCCTCAAACTGGTACGACAGCTGTTCGCTCTGGTGAGCCGACAGCGTTTCATAGATATCGGCCTCATCGATCGGTCGCTTCAGCCCCGTCCGGAACAGGTTCCTAAGCCACCAGAACGTGTACCGGGACAGACCGTTCGCCTTGGTCACCGGGTTCTCCTCCCGGCGCATCTCGTGGATGCTCGGATCTTGCGCATACTGGGTTGGATTCATCGTCGGCGGGGTGATTTAGCTGGACATTTCACTCAGTCAGTCTGCCGGAGCGAGTTTAATCCGACTCGTGGCCAATTTGGCGCGATGAGGTAGAATGAGGATTACACAATATTGCCCGCGATGTGGCTGATAATGGACCTGCAATAAAGAGGGATATGCTTTCGTGTTATCTGCCGGTGGATTTACGAGCGCAGGAAATATTCACGCGGTCAGTGCAAGGGAACCTGCTTTGCGTGATTAATGTTAAGAGTTCTGAAGCTATCGTAAGCCTTAAGTTTTAGATATTAAAAAAATATAAATATTTAGCAATTTATTTTCTAAATTGAATTAATGATCATAATTTACACAAAAAGTTTTCAATAAATCTTCCAAGACAAATTAAAATGGAACAAATGAATTGGGTAAAAATTAAAGTCAATGTTGTTACGGCCTATTAGACATAACCAGAATGGAGTAAGATAACGTATTTTTTGTTAGTTTAGAGCAGTGTTTCTCAACCGGTGAGGAATTCCCCCCTGGGGGGGAATTTGGCCATTCTAGGGGGGAATGAGGGTTCAATAGAAATTCAATGTCTTAAATCATTATCTGACACATTCTTTGCAATTTTTAGTTGCTTTGATTAGTAATAACAACATTTTTTTCCCAAAAAAATAATTATTAAAGTTTAAATTTCTGTGAATTTGGACATTTCTTGAAACAATAAAATGATTCTTTTTAATATTTCTCAGGCATTTGTATTTTTTGGACACAAGTAGATTTTTTTGACAGGTTTTTTTTCTGTGAGATTTTTGTACACCTTTTAACAAGAACAATTTTTGAAAAAAAATTTGGAAATTGAAAAAAAAAGTTTTTCAAATATTATTAAAGATTGTTTGAATTCTTCACATTTTTGAGAGTAATCTGTCTTTTGCCACATATAATTATTAATTTTATTTAATATTTGTACATCTATTATTTTATAAATGTATTTATTTATTGTAATTTAAACGAAAAGAAGCCTAGAATAGTGGCCTTTCTTGTTCTAGAAAAATTGATCAAATCTCGATTAAATTTTCAAAAGGCCCTATCTGCATAGGAAACCCATGAGGGATAGGATGTTTTGAAAATTTAATCTAGAAATAAACAAACAATCTATAGAAATCAAAGCTGCGTTGTCTGTAAGTTTTTTTAATTAAAATAAAACGTTTTCAAATACCTGCTATAGTTTATTGCGTAACATACACTTCAATTTGTTATGAAAATTGTAATCTTTCTATGGGTGTATCCCATTTGGCATAATGCCATTTGGCATAATGCCGTTTGGCATAACGCCGTTTGGCATAATGCCGTTTGGCATAATGGACGTTTGGCATAACGGTCATTTGGCATAATGGCCATTTGGCATAATGGTCATTTGGCATAATGATGTTAAAATTTCAAAATAAAGTTAATAATGGAATTGCTTTAAGAAGACCATATTAGGTTGTGATAACTGCCGGCGAAAGCTGATTTTTTTCTTTCCTTAAGATTATTTAAAAACTGCTGGCTACACAGCAAAAAAAAAATTAATTTTGGAAGGTTGAAAATTTGGTAGGTTGAATATTCCCGCTTTTTTGAGTAATATTACATAAAAAATGTGTAAAAATGTGAACCTGATGAATATTCATCAAAAACTGATGAATATTCATCAATTCCTGATGTAATATTAGACATTTTTTTCGACACAAAATCTGTCACCATTTCCTGATGAATATTACCATCATTTTTTTTCTGTGTATGGGTGCCCAGAACTTGAAACGTTTGTTCAAAACGTTGCTCCACATGCTGAATATTGTTCCCAGGGCTATTTTAAGCCATTGACCCCTAGATTGAGCCAAATATGTTCGACATTTATGAAGGTAAATACTTCCTTTAAAGAAAGGGACACTTTCTAAGCTTGCGACAACTGCACAGAATCAAAGTTGAATTTTGGAAAGTTGAAAATTTGGTTGGTTGAATATCACCTCTTTTTGAGTAATATTACCTAATTTTTTTTTTAAACATGTGAACCTGATGAATATTTATCAGAAACTGATGAATATTTACCAATTTCTGATGTAAAATTAATCTTTTTTTTTTACTCAAAATCTGGCACCATTTCCTGATGAATATTACCATCATTTATTTTCTGTGTGCTAAAAAATTTTGAATTTTCCTTCTAAAACTGAATTTTCTTCATTAAACAGGGGAAAATGGGCTTCAATTGTGGTCACAACTCAAGCGAGTTTTCCCTTCTTTTCAAAAAATATTCACCCATATCAGCAGTCAAGAGAGTTTTCCCTTCTTTTAAGAAAGGAAAATTCAACTCATGTTAGTAGTTATCTCAAATCAAAGAAAGTTTTTGCTTCTTTGAAGAAATGTAAATTCAACTTGTGTCAGCAGTTATCACAAGTCAAGAAAATTTTCCCTTCTTTAATGGAGAGAAAATTCAAACATATAGGGATAATTCAACTCGTGTTAGTAGTTATCACAAGTAAAGAGAATTTTCCATTATTTAAAGAAGGAAAAAAAATCTCACTGACTTGTGATGACTACTGACACAAGTTGAATTTTTCTTCTTTAAATAATGGAAAATTATCTGTACTTGTGATAACTACTAACACGAGTTGAATTATCCCTATATGTTTGAATTTTCTCTCCAGTCAAGAAGGGAAAATTTTCTTGACTGCTGACACAAGTTGAATTTACCTTTCTTTGAGAAGTGAAAACTTTCTTTGATTTGAGATAACTACTAACATGAGTTGAACTTTCCCTTCTTTAAAGAAGGGAAAAATCTCTTGACTGCTGATACAAGTTGAATTTTCCCTTCTTTAAAGAAGGGAAAACTCCTTAGGGCTTTTGTTAATTTGATTTGGTTAACCGCGGTGGATTTTCTTGAAATATTTCGAACTGTCAAAAATCCACCAAAGGATCTACCGGTGGATATTTTTCTACCACAGTTTTTTGTGTGATCAATGTGGTAGATGTTTTGGTGGATTTTTGACAGTTCGAATTATTTCAAGAAAATCCACCGCGGTTAACCAAATCCAATTAACAAAAGCCCTCTTGACTGCTGATATAGGTGAATATTTGTAAAGGAAGGGAAAACTCGCTTGAGTTGTGACCACCGCTGAAGCGCATTATTCCCTTTTTAATGAAGAAAATTCAACTTTTATCAGCAGTTGTCACAAGTCTACAAAGTGTCCCCTTCTTTAAAGGAAATATAAACCTTGAGTCAGCAGTTGAAAGTTCAGAAAAAAATGACCCGCAGCTTTTTTGGGTTAGATCCAAAGCTGAAGACGGTGAATATGTTTCTACGTATATGACAAAGTGGAATGCTTTACATTCGTGTTTACATTTCAAATAAAAATCTCAGTTTTGTGTATATTTGAATGGAAGTAGCGCCACTTGCTGATAAAATATTCAATTAATATTTACCCTGTAATATGAATGAGTATATATTGGTAGGATGTAACAAAATGAGCGAATTTTGCGTTCATTTCAGGTCATGATTCCCTAGATGCACAAAGCCCGAATCCCAAATATGAGCTTGATTGATTGTGACAGGACCTGGCGCTTTGACTTTGAAATTTAAATGGGATTTAAACCCGTATAATCGGTGCGTTTTGGTTTTGAGTTTTTAGTCCCTTATTGATTATTGAATTTGACCTCATAGTTCGTGTTCCAGGGAGCAACCCAGGAACAACCAAGGAACCGAAGAGTGTGCCAAGATCCGTCAAATATTAAGAATGTTACAGATTTTATAACACCACCGCTGAAAACATCAACTTTTTCTTTAAGCTCTTCGGCCAGCACTTGCTGCTACTGCAGAAAATATTGAGGCAGCCTACTCTCATGTAACCACCCACTGAGAATTTTGCTTGAGCCTCGACTCGATTCGGGCTCGATCTCGAACCAGATCGACTCATGGCTCGAGCCAAAATTCTCAGTGGGCAAGCAAGCTGCCTGAAGAACTGAAGAAGTGTTATAAATTCTATAACATTCAAAAAAGTGCATCGTTTTCTAAATGTTAAGCTTTTAAAATGTACTAAAAACTGCTGTCCTCATTCAAACTGTAGTGCCGATTGATCCCAGTCTATGGAATTGACATAATTTTGAAAATTTAATACCATTATGCCAAATGACCATTATGCCAAATGGCCATTATGCCAAATGACCGTTATGCCAAACGTCCATTATGCCAAACGGCATTATGCCAAACGGCGTTATGCCAAACGGCATTATGCCAAATGGCTTTATGCCAAATGGGATACACCCTCTTTCTATAAACCTAAAAAAAATTAATTAAAGAAAAATTAATTGAGCAATTCTCTACCAAAACCGGAAATGGATTTTATTTGTATTTTTTGATTTGGCTCAAACTTTGTGGGGGCCTTCCCTATGACCAAAGAAGTTATTTTGTGTCATTGGTTCACCCATACAAGTCTCCATACAATTTTGGCAGGTGTCCATACAAAAATGGTACTTACATATTCAAACAGCTGTAACTTTTAAGTGAATTTTCTGATCAATTTGGTGTCTTCGGCAAAGTTGTAGGTATTGTTGAGGACTATTGAGAAAAAATAGGTACACGGAAAAAAATTGCAGATTTTTTAATCAACTTTTTTTTCACAAAAACTCAATTTCCCAAAATACATATTTTTTTGATTTTCGAGAATTTTTGATATGTTTTAGGGGACAAAAACCCGCAACTTTTGAGCCATAGAGAAGCATGGTCAAAAAATCTGCAGCCGAGTCATGATTTTTTTGAAAAAATTGTGATTTTTGGAAAAAATCGAAATTTTATGCAAAAACAAATTTGACGTAATTTTTTAATGCAAAATTGAATTTCAAATCGAAAAGTATTTACGGATTTTTTACAAAAGGCTCTGTTTTCAAGATATAGCCACCGAAAGTTTTATTTTAGCGAAATATTTGCAGTTTTTCGATTTTTAAAAATAGTGACTACACCCAAAACTGGCAGCGCTAGTCTGAGAGAATGATGGTCTCGAGTCGAGAGAATAGTGGTACCATTCACGGACGCAGAGAACACAGCTCGAGATGGGCGATAGAACTATTCTCTCGAGGTTCATTTGCAAAAAAAGTTCATCCGTCAAACAAAAAACCATAAGTGTCGACAACGGGAATCGAACCAGAGACCTTTGACAAACCAATCCAATGACTTAGCTGCCTCGGCCACCACAGCTTGGTGACCAAGGAGAAGTCAGAAGTCGATGTATGACACTTGTTGGAGATTTATTGATTCAACTAACGAATGAACTCATTTGTTATGATGGTGTGAGTTGGTACCATTATTCTATCGATTTTGGCACTGAGCCCTCAATAAATTTTGAGATAACGATTATCTCGACTCTGAATTTTGGGTGTAGCATTTTAAATGGGCGTAATATTCAATGTTTGGCCCTTTTTAAATGTTAGTATTGATTTAAATATTCAAAATATTTTTTTCGAAAAGATCGGAAAATTTCACGAATGTTTCATGTATTAACATTGAAAATCGGACCATTAGTTGCTGAGATATCGACATTAGAAAATGATGGGTTGTTTAGGTGAGACTTAGAAAATTTAAATTTTTGTGTTTCTTTTTCTTAAAGTGGCTGTATCTCAGTAACCCGAGGTCCAATCTTCAATGTCTCTTAGACAATTTTATAGAAAATTTTCTTAATTTTTTCAATTAAAATATTTTCAGAAATGGTCACACAAAATAGCTTATTTGGTCATAGGAAAGGCCCCCACAAAGTTTGAGCCAAATCAAAAAATACAAAAAATAATTATGGTCGAAATCAGCCGATTTCGTAGAGAGTTGCTCATTTGTGCATTGATACCAGTAAATTAAAAGGGGGGGGGGGGGGGGGGAGGGTGAAGTTCTTGCAAATCAGTCAAGGGTGGAATGGATCGCAAAAGGATGAGAAACACTGGGCTTTAGAGAAAGTCAAGACATCACCAAGGCACTGTAAGTTTTTTGATATTTGGCTGTGTTAGCATTTTTTATTATGTTTTATGTTGCTATAAGGGCATTTTTTGCACTGAAGTTTGATGTTTTTCACAAAAAATAAACTTTAAGAGGCTGTATTTCTTCCCCAAAATCATAAAAGGGAAATTGTAGAAAATTTTCTCGACCGTCCATTTTTTTTTAAATGGCACAAGATAGCACACAAGCAACGATTTGCCGAAAACTACAACGTGAAAGCGGTGCATTTTCTCATTTTTTTGGTAGAAATTTGATTTTATATATTAAAAATAGAACCAATTTTTTATTGTTTTCGAAACATATATTTTTTTTAAATTGGCAACACTGCAAAAAGAACTCTAAGCTTTTTTGAGCTATACAGAAAAAAAAATCCTGTAAATTTACATTATTTATCATGTACCAATAATTATTATTATAAATGAAGTATATTTACATTAGATTCATTAATTTACATTGGTTTTGTTGGCATTATTCAAATCAACTAATTCTGATTGCCAAATGGGATTGAGAAGCTCGATTTGGATTGCAGTAGGAAAAGGGTGTGGCCTATGTTCTATTTTACAATTATTGAAGCGGAAAGCAAAAGGAAATTCTTATTTCAAAAAGATGTTTCACAGGTAGGGGTAGCAGAGCCAAATACAGACTTTTTAGGATCTTTTGCCGGGACAGATTTTTTAATTTGTAGAGCCTGTACAAAGCTCAAGCAATATCAAAACTTCGTCGCAAAAATGTACACCCATACAATTCAGCCCTGTACTTAAATCGAAAACAAATTTGAATCACCATTTTCTACAACTTTGTCAAAGACACCAACTTGATCAAGATTCCGTTTTCAACATAGACGAAGAGTAATCAAAACTCTGTAAGAAACGCAAAATGAAGTTTGTATGGGAAAAATCAAGAAAAATTTATGAAAAACTCAAATTTATTATGGTTTTGTCTACAGGGCGCGCTATTTCCATCAAAATATTCTCAAAAGTGAGATTTTTATTGGAATTTAATTTCTACAAGTTTGTCGAACATGTCAAAGCTTTTAAACTCAATCCTAAAAGGTTATTAGCGATAATTTATTAGCGTAATTTTTGTATGAATAACTTTTTTTTTCACCAACGTTAGGCTCGGATATAAATGGGTTAATCTTAAACAATTTCGATCAAAATTTACACAGATGCTCAAAATAACCCACACTACCGTTTTCCGCTTGTGGTTATTTTTTCTGGGCACCCTAACGGACAGTTATCAAAACTAAATGAAGTTATGTATGGACGAACTAGTTATGATACTACTCACAAAGTTCAACAACAAAAATCTCCAATAAAATTGTTGAAAATTGAAAAAAAAAAACATGGATGCAAAATGTTTAAAAATCTAAACAAAAATAAACATTAGACGCGATTCCACAAGTCATTCGCCTCCACCCACGCAGTATACACCATTAGAAGCTCATTCATCACGAGACACATGATGGCATGGCCGTTTTCCCCAATACCGGCTCACACTGGTTTGTCTCAAAGATTACGTCGCTGACCGCGGACACGGCGTTCTCCCCAATGCCAATGTCGAAAAAGAAATAATCTCCTCGCGCCTGAACTCAGCTGAGAAGAGTCAAGGTTCCAGTGGTTTAATTTCGCGAGACGGCTCTTTCTATTTCGAGATTATTTACGGAAACAATAAAGTGAATAAATTTTCTAGGTTAATTATTTCAATTGAGAAAAATAACATGATTCTAAAAATATCAAATAACTAAAACACTTGCGTTGGCAAACTGCCCCAAACCATCAATAACCGAAGGTATTGTGGTGTTTGTACAAACAGAAACGGTCGCAATGTGCGCTGTGCCATGTGCGCAATACACAACAACCCGAAACCGTAAAAAGCAAAACATAAACAATCGCCGATTCCGCCATCACAAACACAAGAATGATGATGATTGGCGAAAAGTGATCGCTCGTCGGCGATGAACCTAACTTTCTATTGAAACACGATCCGACGCTGACCGCGAACGCGCAAACTGATAACGGTCAAGGTTGTTTGTAAATATTACAGTATTTTGTTGCGTCACGCGCCGCTTTGCGCGCGGTTCTGCACCCGAACCGAACGTTTAGTGCAAGTTTTGCAACAATTTAGTGCAGAGTTTGCGTCAACGAGTGGTTACAAACACGTGTGCATTATCACTTATACGTTTCGGCCAACTTTCTAGTCATCTTCAGGGTGACATATCGATACTTATTTGGTTTTCTTCAAAGTGCTCACCAAAATCAAATCGATTGTTAACACTATATCAATGTCATAATGATTGAATGAACGAACTCGAAGAATCTTCACTCTCACTAATCAATACTGTTTGTGCTGCGCAACATCCAGCGTTTCAGACAACGTGGTTGATAGTAGCACTGCTCGTTGAAATCACACAATTTTTAGAAGTTCACTGTCAAACTGGTGATAATCGACGATTGGTCCAGACCGTGAAGAATGTGCCGCGCCATGCGGGTTCCCATTAAGTCCAATCGACTCAGTTCAATTGGTCTCAATTAGTTGGCGTGGTCGTCGTCGTTCTTCTCCTTAATGACACAGGCAAGCGTGTCTCAACGTCCTCCGAAGGGATGAAACCTTCTCGTTACAATGTGCTTACCTGCTATCGCAACAAAATCCTAAGAAGAAAGCTTGTAGTCAACCAACAAACGCCGATAAGAGGCCTCTACACTCTCTAGTCAAGAAGATCTTCCCGTTATCTTCCTGCAATCTTGCTCGAAGAACTTCGCGACAAACTGACGACGACGACGACGGGAGTATCGCGGAAAAAACACGCGAAATCCGCACCGAATATTAATCGCTACTGGCCCATTCTCTCGGTAGGGAGGTTCACCAAACTACCCCCCTTCATTCTCTCTTGCTTGTTTTTGAAACTGCCTCGAGAGTGAGAGGAAAATGCTCCCGAACGGGAGAGTACGCGCGCCGGTAACAGAACAGCTGACGACTTTGTTGTCAACGCTCTCCGATGATTACTCATGAAAAATAGCTTTGTCTTAGAAGTGAATCGTTTACGGTTTCGTGACTATTAAGAGGTCGTAAACATTGTCTTTGACCTCGACAAATGGCAACACTGCCAAACAGACACATTCTTAGAAAAGTAGTATCCTGTCTTCAGTTTTACTCTATGTCATAAAAAAAACATGTGTCGCCCAGAATTACAACCATTGACCCTTTACACTAACTATATCCGACACGTGGTTGAAATGCGCTACACCCCACTTATTAAGTATTCCTCACAGCATAAAAGAAAAAGAAGAAAAAGAAGCACTGACTGGCGCCGCCGGTAGTGACCATCGTTTGACTGTAGCCTCAGAACCGGCACAGAGAAACCGGATGTCGCATTGCAGTAGCTCTTTTCTTCTTTTTCCTGTGTTTTGTTTTGCTCAACAAAGTTGCCGGGAGGAGGAAGGAAGGAATCCTTCAAAGGAGGCAGTCGTGGTGCCTTCACGTGTAACTTGATGTGTTGTGGACAATCTTACTAGGGGAAATTTGCCAATTATAATTCTGTATGAAATCGCCAAATCTGTATGGAATCGCCAAATCAGCAGAAAAGCAGAATTCTGGTTTGCTTTTGCTGATACACTCAAACCCCGATGGTTTGACACCAACTGTTGTCAAACGAATGGGGTCACTTTTTAGTTTGACACCCCTTTTACACGGAGTTCACACACACTACCAAACGTTTGTTTTGATAGTGTGAGTGAGCGCCGTGTAAAAAGTGACAGTTCGTCACTTTTTAGTTTGGCTTTGTCAAACCAACGGGGTACAAACGAAAAAGTGTCAAACGAAAAAGTGACCAACCACCGGGGGTTGAGTGTATTTGACCATTTTTTTGCTGAACCAGCCATTTTTTTCGCTAAAATCAGCAACTGCGTAAAATCAATACAGACAACTATGTTTTGCTTCATAGGCTTCCTGTTTGCATTTGATTCAGCCTAATGATTTAAGACATTTGAGCCGGACCTGTTTAAGTTATGACAAAATTTACCTTTTTTGCATCTACCAAAATCTTGTTTTGTGTTGCTTCTCAAGCACTTTGCCAAACATAAAATTGAAGGGCAAATAAAATTATAAAATTAAATAATATTGATTAAAATTGTACAGTCCAGACTCGATTATCCGAAGGCCTTGGCAAAATTTCACTTCGGAAAATTGAAACTTCGGATAATCGAAACAGAAAAGTAATATTTTTTTCGTTGTCTTATTTTTGATTGTTGAGCTTAAATATGACCCCTAAACTACCCTAAAATGATCTAGAATTTTTTAATCCAAGATGGCGGCCAAAATGACGGTGATGAAATATTGAAAAAATGCATATTTGGCAATCAACCAATATTCAAAAAAATCAAATCAAATTATTCGCTTTACAGCATTGCCTTGGCGTTCTCGATTGCGAGATTCCTACTCGAAACTAGGTGTCCGAAGGCTTGATTGTTGAGGCAATTGCAAACCTCTTTTTACACCTTAGCTTCCATCTACCCCGGGATTCGAACTGACGACCTTTGGATTATTAGTCCAACTGCCTACCAGCGACTCCACCGAGACAGGACCCAGGGAGACGACTCGTACACCTGGACTGAGCTAACGACCTAACCTTTAGGTTAGTCCGGGGCCAATATTTACTTCCCGTCCGACGGAAGGCGTGATCAGACAAATCTCATCTAGAAAAATGCCACCGGGACCGTCTGGGATCGAACCCAGGCCGACTGGGTGAGAGACAATCACGCTTACTCCTACACCAAGGTCCCGGCAACCAATATTCAAATTTGACTAAAATTGAGTAGCATAACTCGAATTTAATGTTAAAAGTAACAAAATTAAAAAATACGATTTTTTTTGGTTCGTGATTCGATTATCCGAAGTCCCATACAAACCTTCGGATAATCGAAAATCGAATCTTCGGATAATCGAGGCTTCGGATAATCGAGTCTGGACTGTATACATTATTTTTAGAACATGTTATAACTTTAGTGAGACATTTTTACCCTCAAAAAAATAATTTTGGATCCCCAAATCTGACAAAAACGTTAAACTTTTAAAAAAATATTGCTTCCTGAATTCTTTTAAAAATAATTTATATTTTTTAATAATTTTTTAGCAGTAGAGTAACTGTGAGCAATTCTCTACAAAGTCGGCCGATTTCGACCATTTTAATTTTTTTTTTGTATTTTTTGTTTTGCTCAAACTTTGTAGGGGTCTTCCCTTTTTGACCAAAGAAGCCATTGATTCACCGATACAAGTCTCCATACAGTTTGGGCAGCTGTTCATACAAAAATGGTGCACAAACAATCGAGATTCTGTAACGTTTGAAGATTTTTTTTTATTGACACCAAGTCTTCGGCAAAGTTGTAGGTATTGATGAAGACTATTCAGAAAATAATTGGTTAACGGACATTTGGTTTGCCGATTTTTAAACTAACTTTTTCACAAAACCATATTTTTTAATTTTTTTGATATTTTTAAGGGGACAAAAACCGCAACTCTTGAGCCATAGAGAAAAATTGACAAAAATGTTGCCACCGCATTATGTTTTTTTGTATAAAATAGAATTTCAGTTGATTTTTTTTTTTGTTGACTTCTGTTTTTTACGTAAAATTGAATTTACAATCGAAAAGTTCTTTACAGATTTACTGATAAAGGGCACAGTCAAGGGTCCTGATTTTCAGTTCAATGAACATAAACCGCTCATTCATCGCCTATCCATTCGTCGCCTATTTCAACCCGCTAGCATTCATGAGCGAATGAGACTCGCAAGCAGACAACGAGTGGCCCGAACTGTTCACTCAGCGAACAAATACATCGTGAAAATGTTTGCCTACTCCGTCGCTCGACAACACTCACACACTAACATACTCAGCGAAGAGCCATTCTCACAAAATGCCAGCGCGGCAGTCTTTTTGGCTTCACGCCCTCAGTTTGCCATCAATTTGATTTTTTCTTGGTGGAAGTTTCTTCTATAATGTTATGAAATCTAAATAAATGCACAATTTAATTTATAACACTGATTTTTGTCAACCCAAATGAATGAGTATAACGCAGCGCATCCGAGAAAAAATGTTTTCAGTTCAGATTGATAGGCATGCCTGAGCCGTTCGAAGACTGAGCCGATCAGAGAGAGAAGAAGAGTAGAAGAGAGAATGTTCGGGAGCGAATGGTGTGAAAGTGACAAACGGTAGGAATTCATCAGGCCAGTATCGCGTCGCCTGCTATTTGTGCTCGCGAGTGGAGTGGTTGATAATGAGCAACTTAAAGTTTAATTTTAACTTTGAAATTCCCGTTTTTATTTTTTTTTATAAAAAGTGTCCGTTCCTGAAATATTTTTTTTAGAAAAGTTCAGAAAATTTCCAATAAAATTTCCTAAGATACATTGAACATTGGACCTCTGGTTGCTGGAACACAGCAAATAAAATAAAAAGAAACAAAAATGAAGTTTCTCAAGTCTCATCCAAACATTTCTTTCTAATGCCAATATCTCAGCAACTAATTGATGCATCTGTGCTCTCTTGTACTAAGCTTGCTGGTTTCCCTATCTGGACATTCAATATTACGTCTATTAGTGGTAATATCTAGAGAAATATATCACTCATTATTGAAATCCATTTTTTATTACCTTTATAAAGTTAAATTACTAAAATCCATATTTTCGATTTTTTATATGTATTAGGGGACGTAACTTCTGAGCCATAGAGAAGTATTTCTTTAAAAAATACCGCAGAGTCATAAATCAAAAACAGCTTTGGAAAAAAAAACACATTTATAATGGGTCTAATGTTGAATATTTGACCCCTTATTTTTGAAACCCTTAAAACGTATGGAAAATTTTCGAAAATCTAACAATATGAATTTTGAGAGTTCAAATATTAGTGATAAAAAGTTGGTAAAAAACAAGTTTTTTTTCTACAGCTTTGCCTAAGACACCAAATTTACTACAAAGACATTCTAAAGAATATTTGTATGGACGGCCGCCAAATTTGTATGGACGAACCAATAATGCAAAATAACTTCTTTGGACATTGGGATTGGCCACAAAAAGTTTAAACCAACTTAAAATTACATTACAAAAAGCATTTCCAAATAATTATTCATAACAAACTTTTTCAACCGACCATCCAGCAACTAAAACCAACATAAACAGGCAAAACTAAAATCCACTAATCCGCGATGTCTGGCACTCCCTCAATAAGTTTATTTCTGGTTCTGCCCGCGACCTTGACTGAGTGATATAGATTTTCGGTAGTCTAGCGCCGACGACGACTCGCACACGTGGTGAACGAACTCGCAGAAGGTCGTGACGCACCACGCGTCGGCCCAAGCATCTGGACGACGGACACAAAAGAAACGCGTTCGCCGTA